>NC_083631.1:20868329-20990829 GCF_963584025.1 Labrus mixtus | reverse complement strand
ATTTTAGAAAATGGCAGCACAGGTGTGACGTGTTCCCAACTATTGTATCAAAGTAGGATTTCAAGGTGCCGGAACATATTTCGCCCCCATCTGTTGTAAGACCTTCAAAGGGGATGTCCCTTTTTAACTAATTCTGAGCTTTAAATGACTCAAAAAAAAAAATCGGTCAAATCAGCTTACACCATGTACTACCATCAAAAGGTATTCTTTCCTCTGACAGGCTCAGATTGTTACTCTAAGTGTCTGACAGGACTGGTACAGAGATATCAGAGCTTTTTGTTGGAGAAGAATATCCTTTTTTTTTTTTTTTTAAACAACCGTTACATCACTCTTGTTAAAAGCCTCAGACTTCATCAACAAAACCAGTGATTTTTACCTCACAGAACACAGTATCCTCCTGGGTACTGCTGCCTGTCTTGGTAAGTTTGTTTTTCATATTGTACTGTGTTGGATTCAAACTTTATACCAAAGAATTTAGCATATCAGATAATAAAACAAGAGTTTCACTCACAGTGTATAAACTGCAGAAGAGGCTTCTTGGACTGTCTGCTAATACAATAAATGCACAGCAAGGCACATTATTTGTCTGATGTTTCCATGGATCTCCAAAAAGGCTCCAACAACAGTCACAGCGCTGAGGTGACACCTCGCAGACAGCTAGCAGCTCCAAGGCGGGCATGCCCCTAATAACGCATAAGCCTTAAAATAATGTAAATAAATGATCTATATAGAAATTCCTCCTGGTACAGTTGTGATAAATAGTGAATGAGCTGAAGAGGCCAAAACTGTTTTTGTACTTGGCTTGTACTTAAATATGATTATTCCTGCTGTAAAGTTGGACATATTAACATTGAGCTCTATGGGTGTTTGCTCACTTTTGGTGAAAGCCTCAAGTGGCAACTCGAGGAACTGCAGTGTTTCTTTTTGGTGCTTCGTTATTTACGTCATTTCTTGGCTCTAGAGGTTTCTTTCCACTCTGGCACCAGACTCGAGGCAAACTTCAGTCATGTCATTTTATTTCCACCATTATAATATAATATATATATATATATATATATATATATATATATAAAATATAATAAGATAATACTGAAACATCAACAAAGTCGAAACCGTTTCCCAAAAGTCTGGTACATTCCCCGGGTGGTGCTGTAGCTGCAATAACAGTGTGCATAATATATCACAGCTTGTATTGTGATGTTTAAGTCTCTTGATTACGATCACTGATTGGTCCCCCTGCAGAGCTCACAGATCAGGACGAACAAGTGAAAGAGCAACTTCCACACAAAAAAAAAAAAACAACAACGTCAGAGACAGACAACTGAAGTAAATCACCCCTGCTACAAATCTCTTCTCCTCGCCTCTTACAATCAAGCGCCAGGCACACGCAGAGTATTGCCTGTCCAGAGTAATCACAGAGCTGTCTCAGAGCTCAGCAAGCCGGGAAGCTGTGCACCGGAGGCTGAATATGACAGACACATTCAGATAAAACACAGCTGAGTTCAAACAGGAGAAGAAGAAGGAGGGGGGTAGAAAGAGAGGATTTCTGCTGTGAGTTCTGCAGCAATGAGAGATATGTTTGTTCTTGAAGCAAAGATGTAAGAAATATTAAGTACCAACAAGCCAGACTGGACGGGTTAATAGCTGTACAGTCTAACATTCTAGATGTGTATTTGTGTATGCACTTAAGGACTGCAGGTTTGAGCTGAAAAAAAAACACTCACAATAAAGAATTAGTCCATAAAATCCTTGTTTATTGAGCCTTTATGTTTTGCTAATTTATGTATTCCCCCGTGTAGATGAAGAGATCAGCGCATCAAATCTTCATATTCTAAATATTGACGATGTATTAACAACAGAGGGTAAGGTTTACTGGGTAATGGATACCCTTTGTGCACTGCATGATAGACTTCCTTTTTTTGTATTTGTGTGAAGTCAAGCAGCAACATTTTGGTGTTGAAAAATGAAGCCAGTGCGGAAGTTTACAAAACTGCAGTTCCTCAAGTGTCCACTTGAGGCTGGCTTCAAAAGTCCCTGAAGTCCCATTAACCACCATGTTAAAATGTTCATTTTGACAGCAGAAATACAAATGTTTACAGCCTTGTACAAAAATGTTTTTGGTCTGGTTAGCTTTTATCTGGATTGGCGCAGACTGTAGAGGATGTGAACCTTTTTATAACTTCTGTTTTAATTACATTAATGCTAAGAGTTATGTGTAAAAGGGGCGTGGCAGAGTTGACTGACAGGTGGTTGAAAAGTAGCTGTTTGCCTCCACTTTATCTCCACCTCTTTGCCTGCTGCCAAGTTGACTGAAAGTTAGTTTGGGACAGTGTTGGGAGTTTATCTAGTCAACTTTGGTTTACATTTACATTTAATTATTAGTAATATAAATAACAATATCATTAAACTATGTTTAATCAACTCTGGGGGCACCACCCTGAAATCAGGGACATATAACCAAAATATCACTAAAATCAGTCTCAAATTAGTTACTTAATTACTAATATTATTAATAATTAATAACGACATTTAATACAGCATTTCCCATGTGGTGACCACCATCACTGGGCTTCAAATCCCTGCTTCAGAAACCAACAGGTAACATCACAGAGACTAAAGACTACGTGTGAAGCTAACAGCTATTCTGTTTTTAACAAAGCTCCATTGTGATCGTTTCCTCTTTCATGAGCATCCTAATCCGGGCAAAAACTGTGGAGTCTTTATGGGGACTCCAAACAAAGAATAAATAGAAAATCTAATGCTCAATGTCTTTTTGGCATTATTTATCCATTCTCCCTTGTTACAAACTTTTAGCCGTCCACTTAGCCTGGTGTTGAGTCCATTGGTCAATGAAAGGCTGTGCTACAAATGTGAGTAATTTCCCCCCATGTATCTTACCAATGGTTTTATAGTATACTGGTGCAGATGTTTGGTGTCTTGACACAGAAATTAACCAAAAGTGATGTCAGAAGACAATCTGCTTCCTCAACCAATAGCCGTATTTGTTTAAAGGCTTTATAAGCGATTTTTTTGATCCAGCAGATGTCGCCCTTGAGCACCAGCATGAAACCAAAACAACTCTCGCTGCATTGTTGTGTTAGCATGCTAATGCTAGCGATCTTTATTATGCTCGTATCTTCACACTGCATGTAAATTTACCTGAAATGAGCGTGATCTAGAAACACAGTTAAGCAGTGAGTACAGTATGTTATTCTTCTTTTCTCTAGTCCCTCAATTAAACAACTTTTATATACGAGGGGAGGAGTCAGCCGGCCGTCCCGGCGATGTAAACAAAGTGAAGATAGGACTCTGAAAACTCTGAAAACATCACAGACAGTGGGACTCGGGTGTTACACCCATTGTAGACAGTCATGACTCACTGAGTTATTTTCAGAGGATATAAACGCCTTTAAACGTTTGTCCCAGTAGCTCATAGTGGATGTGCAATGAGAAAGAAAAGACTCAAAGCATCACAGCTGGTAATGCAACTTTTTTAAAAAGCTGCAGAGACTTCAGCTGATGTATGCTTCTACAACCATTTAATCCTGCAGGGACAGATTACCGAGTAGGGCAGTAGTTTAATTTGACACGGCTTCTCTGTCTTTTTTTATCTTTGACGTTTATTTCTTCTGTTGCCTTTGTTTGCAGAAGCCACACTGCTTCTGCATTTATTTGTTTGCATTCTGCACTTCAGTCCCATTTGGCCTCCGTCAGAGCTTCACTTCTCGTGGAATCGCTCACTCCACATTACAGAACAGGACCCAGAGTAGAAAAAGGGAAACCATGTTGTAAAAGTCTATTTGAAAGCTATTACGGACCCTGCATCCTGAGCAGGAATATCATTTCCAACTCCTCGTTTTCTCTGGTGTCCTAATTTGCAGGGCGGCCATATTGTTTGTTTTCTGGCTATAATAGGCTGTGCAGGGGAGTAATGTCCACGTTGCTGCAGAGTTATATCCTTTGCTCATTATTTCTACTGCTGTTCGAGGCCAGGTCCACCATTATTGTCTTTCTCTCTCTCTTTCTTTCTTTCTCTTCGTCGCCTCCTTCTCATCATGGGAGTCGGGGATGGAGGGCGAATCTCCCGGGGAAACAGAATCTAGACCGAAGCCTTCCTGTGCGCTGGCCTCATAATTAAATTGGCAGATTAAACTCTCTCTTATTGTGGAGGGGTTTAATGAATATTCAGCAGGCTTTGGTTTGTCCTGGTGATGTGAGCTTTGCTTTAGTTATCACGTTGACCCGTCAGACTGCAGCACACACACTGAAGACCTTTGGACTTAATTCATCTGCGCTGTAGTGACACTACAAGTCCAATATCCACTGAATTTGTCTGGAGGTTTATTGATATTTTGAAGAAGTATTCAATACAAATGTAATGTATTATGACAAAGTACAGGACCATAAAGGGAGTGCAACACAAGAAAAGTGACTTGTCTTCGTGAAAAGCTGTCCTCTTCAAGCCGCAATGGAAGATATTGCGTGATGTAACACCAATCGCTTCACCTCCCTTAGGAGGGGGTTGAGGTAGATATCAGGCCATCAAAGGGTGTGACTTTGTTGGAGGTCACGGCATCTCACTTCTCAGTCAGTTTTCTTTGCTTTTAACCAACTCCTTTGTGAGCGCCGACAGTGTAAAAAATATGGACGACACCTCTCCATCTCAAAAAATAAAAATAAAAAGTGACCCTAAAATCACCCGACTACAGGTGCTTTTGGAGGCAGAGATGGCGCCGCATAGATCAGCCGGTGGAGCGCTGGAATCAACACTGCCCCCCCCCCAACACAAGCAGGCAATTAACTTTACGGATGAAAACAGAAAGATCCCTCAGGTTGGGAAAGTCCACAGCAGAACAGAGTCTTCTACAATTCTACAATTCACTTAGCAGAAGCTTTTATCCAAAGTGACGTACATCAGAGAGTCTTGTGGCAGTTTGAAACAGATCTTTGGGGTCTGCCCCCCCCCCCCCAAGTTGGCCACCAGTGTACAATACAGTGTACAGCAGTGGTTCTCAACTGGTGGGTTGGGGCACAAAAATGGGCCGTAGGGCTGAGTCTTGTATTTACCTGGGAAAAAAATTGAAGAATTATTTTGTTCAATTTATCTGACTGGTCGAAATATATCCGACATTTGACTCGCTATTCTTCATGTAGGAGTTGGTGTTTGGGAACCACTGGCCAAAACTAGCTCAGTCTCCGACATGTCAGCAGACAGGACATCCAAACACACACACACACACACACACACACACACACACTCACACACACACTGATCCTCTCTGATGCTGCTCCTCTTCACATTTTTGTTTTCTTGTCAGCGCTGATGTCCTGTTGGAGCAGGTCTCCTCATTATGCGTGGCCTCCTCCCCGTGTGTGCATGTACCTCTGCCCTCTGCTGTCTGTCACACGTCGAAATCATATTCACCCACTGGAAATCACATTACATGTTAACTGACACTGCGGATGGGTTCAGGCCGAGCGGCTGGACCGGCCTAATGAAAGCCTAACCATCAGAGTGACAGCGATGATGGCATGGAAGAATGTCCGCAAATATCTCCAGCCCTCCTCCACCTGTCCTCCTCCTCCTGATCCGAGCAGGCAGGTAACACACACACTCCCATGTCTCACTGTTACTTCTGTCCCACATCCACAGTCATGGAAAACGCTACGAGGCCTACTCTTCCACCGCTGAAATAATCAAGTGGCAACCTCCAAACCAGCTGTTCAAAAAGTAAAATCCTGATCACTGGAATCCAATTTTTGCTTTGAAGTCCCAAGACAATGAATCTGACTTTTGTCCTGGTTTTTCAAAGTAAAACAGGATCAATCAACCTGACCCACAAACAGAATACCAAATCTGAATTATCAGTTTTAATGGGATTTCATACGACTTAATCTGTCCACAGAGGTTGCCAAAATCCACACAAACCGAAGGTTCCTCACAGCTGCTTTAAACATAAATTAAACATTTAATGTTTGATATTGAAGCTATTTTGTGAAGTACTTTATGGAGACAATATGACTTGTTTTACAACCCTAATGTCTACTATATTACTCTTCATTCAGCAATTTAAGAGCAAACTTTCCACTTTATAAGAACGTCAACGATTTAAACGACATTGAAAATAAAAGGTAGAATGTCAAAATAAAAGTATATGTTTATGTTTTCTTTTTTTTTGTTTTGAGCGTATAAAGATACAGATCAAGCCTACTTTGGCTCATTTACGTCTTTATGTAACCAAAGAAGCGGGACAGAGGATCTTAAGAGAACGAGAATGAAAGGAGTTCACGTCCCAGGACACAAAAACTAAGATCAAATCAGCATGAAACCACTTTTGTGTCTCCAAGCTCTCATCTAGTGATTTATTTGCAAACCAAAGAAGATTTAAACGACCTCCAGTCCAGTCGAATTAAACCATCTGATTCAGGGTTACTCTCACAGTTGTAGGAATAAAAACAACTGTGAGCACACTGCAGAGAAATTAATGTCTCTGCTCGGACCAGCTCAGGTCCCCCAGGTCTGCCTGCACAGCGGAGGAGACCGGATGTAATCGGTGATAAAAGAAGCTGTATCAGATCTACAGTTGTTGGAGTTTCACACTCACGGAGGCCAGATTAGAGAAGGTAACAGGATGACCTGCTGCGCCTCCAGAGATTACAAAGACTGATCTCTTCCTACTGTTATTTTTTACTCAATTTTACCAGCGGGAGTCCGATTTTTTTTCCCACCAGCAGCTGCAAACGACTTAAAGCGGATCATTTGAGGCCCGCAGAGAAGAAGAGACGGTATCATCTTTTCCTCTCTCTTCGAAACCAGAACATTTCCTTCTTTTTTTTATGTGTTTGTTCTGTTTGGGTGAAAGTGCGATAAATCCCCTCAGGAGCACAAAGACCAGCAATAACAACAACAACAACAACAACTCTGGGAGAAATTATATGATCTGATTGGATTGTGAGGACGATGGGGCAACGAAGAGGAACGATCATTTTCAGCCTGCAGGCCGTGCAGGAAGGAAAAAGAGAATTTTAATCAAATGCGATGAAACAGCTTTTTTATTGCCTCTGGTCAGGAATGAACAAATATTTAGAGAACTGAAAAAACAACCAATTTACAGAATAGTATTTCAATACTTTTTCAGTGCATAACAGAACACACACATAATGTAGAAAGTACAAACCATTTTTGGGCTTATTTACATGTATTCCATTTTTTACCGCTGTTGTCCTTGATAAATTATACTCTTTAGTTTTCAATGAGTGTGTTTACATGGATTTCCATTTTTTGTTATTCTGCTTTTGTGTTTGTGCATGTCAACATCATACCCTGATTTAAAACCCTTGGATAAGCCCCTTTTCAAGATCTTGAGAAACCCCGCCTTTGCTCCCTGGTGCACTCCGAAAGAGGCATGTATACACCTTACCCCGGTTTCCTGTTTCTGACAGCTACCGACTACCTTAGACGTCACACCGGCTGACTTCTTAGAGGGGATCGTTTGCAGCGTTTACGTGCAGATATCTTTTAAAATATAGTAAACCAAATCTTCTGACTGCCAATGTGTTCAAGGGTTGCATTATGGTAGATTGCCACACAGATTGTTTTCCTGCACACAGTCAGTGCTTAACTAAATGCTGGTACTTGCAGGTGTGATATGAAGCGATCCTGCAGCCACTACAGCTGAAATATACCTGCCAGTCAGTGCTGAGGACAGAGAATCAATCTTTGGCTTGGCTGGTCCTCTGGCCCATCCTGAACAAACAAATCTATATCGTTGCTACTGTTGTAAAGCCTTTATTCCAAAGGTTTAATATTGCTGCACTTAATTTGTACATTCAAAATGTGAAACCTCTGAAGTAAAAGTCGCCCTGTGTCGCGCTGCAGCAGTAAAAGTTTTTGTAGCATATAGTAAATCTAACCCAAGGACACAGGCTGGGATTTATGGAAAGGCTCAGATTATATCACCACACTGTTCGATGATAATAAGCCGCCACCAATTCATCACCAAAAGCCAGGAAGCCTTACCTCAGCTAAAGTCTCCATTCATTTCTCCTCAATTGAAACACTCGCACATCCGCTTCCCCCCCACCCCTGATCTTCCCCCATGATAAATGAAAAGTTCCCCGGGCTCAGAAACAGTCCACTCTCCTGCGTAATGTATGCGTGTCTTTCAGAAAACATTTGACTGGGTTCATTCATTTGAGCTGCGAGTTGATATATCTCATTCAGCCGACAGAAAAGAGAAAGCCGGGGCTGTTTGTATTCACTTAAATAAATGCTGTTATCAGGGATTTGTCCTCTCGGAAATATATTTCAGTTTATGTTGAGTTCTGTTTAGGAGCACACACTCAGCTCTTTTCTCTTCCACACACAGACACACAGGCGTAAAAAAAAAAAAAGGTGAAGGCCGGAAGATGGACATCATAAAAATCGGTGTGTTTTTTCCGATGACTCTGCGTTTTTATTTCAGAACAATACTCAAAGAAAAGAATGTGTAGTCGCATTACAGCTCAGGGGAAGGACAAAAAGGAGACGTCAACCCGATGTTTATTCCAGAAAATAACAGCTGAGGAAATAGAACGGGAAGAAGGAGAATCAATTGTTTGCAATGAATGAGTTGTGAAATAGAAGTAAAGAGTACACAAGAGACCACACAAAGAGAGATACTGATTGCATTAAGATGCACATCATGTGTTTTTTCATAGTTCTGTCCAAAAAACTCGTAATTACTTTTTACATTTCTGCAATACTGCGTCACCACCAAGCCTTCCAGTCAACTTCACAGTCTTCACAGTCTGGTCAGCCTCTTCATCCCTTCAACCTCGGACGACGACTTCAGCTGTTCCGTTCAACCCCGTTCTTCAGTTAGAACAGCGTTTAATCCCATCAGCCTCAGGCGACATCATTAACTAACTTCCCATCAACCACAGTTCAATCAGCTTCTTCAATCAATCAGCTCAGACGACATCATCAGCGTCTGGACTCCACGGGGGGTGGGGGGGATAGATCTTGTTGCTGCTCAGGAGGCAGACATCTTCGATCACGCTATCTCCCTGTAGACTTCAAGCACCACAAGATTCTCTGCCAATAATTCAGTATGTGTAAAATAAATACGTATATCTGATTCATTTGCTTGTCTCTCCTGATCTGAACTGCTTTTACTAGCTTCTGCAAATGCTCACTAAAAGCTGTTAGATGGATGTTTGCATTTTCTCTAACTTAAACATTGACTCAGAAAGCTTTATTCCCCCCCCCCCCCCCCCCTAAAATAACCCAGACATCATTTTAGAGTCATTTATTTCTGCTGAGTCTTGTCTCAGCGTTCCCTGTTGTCACCAGTAGAACAACAGCGGATTTAGTTGATTCAAGAAAACAATGCCAAAGACCGAAAAAGACAAAAAAAAAAAAACCTCCCAGATGACTCATTGTTTCCTGACAGAAAACACAAAACTCAGGTGTTTCCTAATGAGTGCAACATAAAAGTAACCCAGCTATTTGTCAAGCTAATAACGTTCAAAGACAGGCCAGACACCATTAAGAGCAGGCTGATACATTCCTCACAAAGCTTGCAGTAAGTTTAACCTTTAATGTGTTGTTTTTACACGTTGTTAAAACTCATTTACGTCCTTATGCTCAGAAGTTTCCTCCAGGGTTTTTAATTAAAGAAACTTTGGGCTGAACAGCATCACATCTTTACCCACAAGATAAAAAAAAAAAACAGAAGCCACTGACTGTTTGAAAAGATGGACTTTGTAATATCTGTCCTCCCCTTTTGGTGCCCGTTCCCCGGGACTTCTGGCTCATCCTGCGATTTTAATTAGCTAATTAGCTAACGTGGGTCTGCTATTTCTTTTGCAACGACGGCGTCCAATTTGTTTGTGACTGTGTCTCATTTGTTTGTAAAATTGTCTGTGAGCTTTTCGTGTGTGTCGTTCTTTCCAAACTGTAATTGTACATTTGTTTTATGTTTTTTTGTTTTGTTTTGTTAGAACCTGCCTTAGGACTACGGATGAAATTTAGCTTTTGTGCTAATTCCGGCATACTTACATGGATACTATTTTGTTGATATGTTGATTAATGTGCACTGTCCCAATTAAATAAATAAATTAAATTAAATGAAAATGGACAACCGTCTCGACGTCCTTTCCTAATTTTAAAAAAAGTTGGGGAAAAATGTTGCTGCCATCTTGTGATGGTAGCGTCAGTTGTGAATCCAAAACGTTTTGAGCTTCCCCCTACTCCCCGGACTGGCTGCTGTGTTGGTCAAGAAGGCCGCCTGCAGGAAGTGCAGAGCAAGCTGCAACCTCCGGTGTTGAAAAATGAAGCCAATGCGGAAGTGCAAAATCCTGCAGTTCGTCGTTTGTCCACTAGAGGCTGGCTCCAGGAACACCACAAGTCACATACACACAACAGGCAAAATAGCCGTTTTTACAGCATAAATAAACATGTTTACAGCCTGGTACGAAAAAGAAATAGGTCTGATTAGTTATTGTCATGACAGGCACACACTGTACGGGGGTGATTTTTTTTAAACGGCTCAGTTTAGATTTTCAAAACAGTTTGTGTTTTCCATAATTAGACACGTAGCTGACATGATTGACAGGTGGGCGCGTTGTAACGGTTCGTGAAGTATGAATTGTAAACCTGGGGCATTGGTAGCCTAACGGTTAGTGTGCGCGCCCCATGTACGGAGGTCATAGTCCTCCAAGTGGACGGCACGGGTTTGAATCTGACCTGTGGCTCCTTTCCCATGTGTCATTCCCCACTCTCTCTCTCTCACTCATCTCTACTAAATAAAGACATAAAAAGCCCAAAAATAAGGATTTCAAATATGTGTTAAGATGCATCTGTTATGGGGTTTTTCACCACCTAGATCCAAAATAATCAGTTCCTATCATTATGCGTTCTGCGGTCTTAAAATCTCTTCCAGTCCTACAAATCAAATGCACAAAACAAAAGGTCAAACGTCCAACTGATTTACAATCCAACAGACGCTCATCCTCTCTGGAAGAGTCAAAGAAGTATTTCAAGACAGGAAGTGCAGAGAAAGTGCTCTGCAGGAGAATCCGTGAGCGAACAGAGGAACTGAGGAAGTGTGAAGGTCGAAGCATCATGTGTGACAACTTCTTCACGCTCTGTTGGCTCCAACATGACCTGTAGAAAACACACAGAAAAAGTGTGGTGGGGAAACACCAGTCACCAGATTCTGTGAGATTCTCTTTAGTCACAGAAACTACAGGTGAATATTGAACACAGGCAAAGGCTGAGAGATGATTTTTGTTGCATACCTGCGATCCTATAAACCTGGATGAAGATGTGTGTGCACAGCTGCCAGCTCCTACCCGCCTGCCTGCCGGCTTGTAGCAATTAACTGGAGCATTGTGGACGTGTGTCTGTGAGCTGGAGTCAGACAGGAGCGGGGATAACGGCAAATTGCACAACAAAACATCAGGTCCATCTGCACTCGATCCACGCGTTGTGAGCAGAGAAGAAGCCGGTCTGCTCGTCTCGAGGGAGCCGCCGGCATCGATGCAGACAAAACAGTGAATTCACCTGCGGAACAAAAAAGCCTTTATGTTTGGACTGAGCCTTTTTCATTTACAGCAGACGTTTGACTTGTGTAGAAAGGAAAAGCCCAGGTGTAGTTAATTACAATCACTGCGTGATGCGTCATTTAGATTCTAACAATTAAAAAAAAGGCCCTGCTTTTGTGCTGCTGGCTTTTGTGAGCTACTTTTCTGATTGATCAAAACAAAGGTTGTTTTTCGAAGCCACTTACAAACTACAAGTATGCACTGATTGGTCCAAAATGAATGCATGTAGTGTGCAGTTTAAAAACAAAAGGCTACATCTGCAGAATTCCTGAAATAACCAGATGGCAAACAGATTCAAAGAAAATCTCCCATATGTGTTGGACAAGTCATCTCATAGATTTTGAAAAGAAGGTAATACATCTGTTATGCAAATATTGTTGTTTACACCCCCCTTTCTTTCTCTTCTTTTCCCTTTGGAAAAAGAGGGAAAATTAATCGTACAATAAAGTTTTGACTGCATGCAAATTCAGGATGCTAATTTTGCTCCACAGCATGGGGACAGATTCACTAAAATGTAAAGTTCAAACCCATCAGAGGGGAAATATCACTAACTGATTAGATGGCAAGCATGGCAGCAGGCGGCTGGCAAAGTTTTTAGGATCATTTCAAGGCTAATAACAGTGCATTAGAGTCAGTTTGCACGCAGGTTGCCGTGTTGTGGACACTGTAGCTTCAGTGTTTAGCCAGCTCTGCATCTGCACGGTCTGTAAACCTTTTCCGCTTTCTAACCTCTCGCTATTTTTTTCACGCTTCTCCGTTATTTATCATAGTTTGACCACGTTTCTGCTCGTGGAGCTTGTTTGAAAAATGCAGAGGCCGTGTGGGGGGGGGGGGGGGGGTGCTTTAAAACCTCCTACTTTTCCATTCTGCACCAGAATCTAGACTTAGAGGGAGGACATTCTGACTGCTGCGTTGTTGTCAGAGAAGCCAGCACTTCAACAGAGCATGTTTACTAAATGTCTGATCATATAGTAACGTAAATGGTGTTCACGCACTAACCACGAGGCTACCGGTGCCCAACACCTTTAAGATTATTCAGTAGAATTAGAACTAATAAGTGAGTCACTATGACGACCGTTATGGATTTTTATTGACGTATAAGGCACGTTATAGGAATGAGTCACTGTGGCCTGAGCATGCAACACATTTTATTAATGAGTACACGACTCATTGTGACAGATTGATGATCTGACTTTAAACAAACATCCATGCATGATTTTCATTATAACAGATCAATAACTGCAATTAACGAACCAGCAGAAGTATGACGAACAGAAGGATTTAGCTACTTTATTCTAATTCGCATGTGTGACGGTGAAAATGTGAATTCCGCAGAGAGACCAGAAAGTCTTCAATAGACGTCGGCCTTAATGAGGATGTAAAATACAGGATAAAACTTTGTTTCTGCAACTAAATGCAAAACATAAAATGACCACTTACATCCTGTTCCAGACAGGAGAGGAGCTCTTCTGCTCCATCTGAACGGCTCGAGTGCTCGCTGTATAGTTTTTGTTATTATGTTAAAGGAGTTTAAGTATGCTTCCTTTAAATTAAAAGTTCACCGTGTTGTTTTTGGATCATAAAGAACAATCAGCAGTCCTTGAAAACTCAAAGCAGCACGTCACCTTCCTGTCACCTCTGTGGAGACATACGCACAGCACAAAAGCTGCTTTTCAACGGGAAAGGCAGGCAACTGCTTGGGGGCCCCAGACCAGTAGGAGGCCCCTGAGGGTTCACAATCTTAAACCAAAGCAGTGGCCCAAAATGTGGATTTTTTTGCAACACCAGTAGAAAAACCTGCCTTAGGGGGCCCCATCTGACAGCCCTCACTGTCGTCCCTTGCTAAACGTTGCATGCATCATTGCTGTGAAGACCAAAGTTTGTCAAAGAAGTCGACCAATAAAAATGAAGAGGAATTATCGGAGAGAAAAAAGAAACAGGACAGAAGAGGAGTAATTGTCGCGACGCTGGTTGGTGGGCCCCCAATTTGATTTTTTCCTAGGACCCCATGAGGCTCTAGAACCGCCACTGTCTCTACATGCTGCCCTGAGGTGCGCAGGAGTTTTAGAATCATTGAAGAACATACAGAACAAAACAAACAAAATGGATGTTGAATCTCTCACATGAAACTGATCATCTGGAGCTGCAGTAAATGTGATTTCCAGCACAAGCATCAAAACGTGTGAAATTTGATCCCAAAAAAAAGAGGCTGTACTTTGGGATTTCTTTCAAAGAGAACCTTCCGATGAAACTCACATGGGAACTTTATATCAGAAGTTAAGAATAATGCACGTGTCGAGCATCTTTTACGGCGTACCAGCAGGCTTCTTAATCCTCTGTAAGTCTTTATCTGAATGTCAAAATAACAAACAAGGAAGAAAAAAAAACGAGAAATCAATGTGAGTTTATCCAGCTCTCCGTGTAGAAAAAACAAAGATTTTCTGCGCCGCCTTCTGTCTCCAGAGTTCTTCTTTGTTCTCTCGGCAGCAGGCAGGTGAGATTGATGCGACGACTTCTTGTGAATATCAGAACAGCTGATTGTTTTCTCAGGTGTTTGAGGATCTTTACTTAGGGAACATGCAGGGACAGGTGAGTGTCCTTCTGTCTCTCCGTTCTTTTGCACTAAAAAAAAAACATTTTCACTCTACTCTTAAAGTTTTCAGGTCTTGCTCAGAAATTTGAAGTATTCCAAATGTTTTCGGATGTGAGCCGGGGCCTCAAACCGAGCTGCTGCTCTGTGTTTGTGTTTAGGCTGTAAGTCTCTCCAACACTCTTTGGCCGATCTCTGGGGGCTGAGAGGTGAGCTGCTGCTACCTGTATAGCTCATATAAGCTGGGCCAACGACAAACTCAAAATATAAACTCTGAAATCGGTGACGTGCTTTGAGTGTGGGCTCGTGCACGCAAGGGGCAGAGAGCGAGCAGGGAGACAGGGAGGCGTGATTGGTTCATCAGATTGGGACCTCATGGCAGACATTGGTTGAAGTTTTTACAGGCTTACAACTATGGAGGACGAGATCTGACAGAAGTATAAATAAATAAATGTATAAATAAATACTGGAATAAATAAATAAAAGAATGAATAAAGAAAGAAAGAAAGAAAGAATTAAATGCGTGAATAAATAAATAAAAACTGGTAAATATATGGGACATAAATAATTAAATATTTTATATTTATTTCTACATTTATTTATTTCTACATTTACTAATTTCTACATTTATTTATTCCCACATTTACTCATTTCTACATTTATTTATTTCTACATTTACTCATTTCAACATTTATTTATTTCTACATTTCTGTGTCCGTATGCTAATGAGGTAGGAGGGACTAACGTCAGTCTCATTCAGGATTGGTCACAGGAGTGTGATGATCCAAATCTACTACTTCCGTTCGATGCTGACAGCAAAATGACTGCTGTTAGTTATACTATCTAATGGCATACTCAAAATAACCTCACAGTTCTCAAGCTGGTCAGCAACTTCCCGCAGCAGGTCTGCCAGCGGTCTCCCGGTTGAAGCCATGCTGGTCTGCTGCTTAATGTCAACAGGAAGTCTCGCTAGGAATAGATCTGACTGGATCGCTCAGTTGACCAATCCTGAATGAGACTGACGTTAGTCCCTCCTACCTCATTAGCATACGGACACAGAAATGTAGAAATAAATAAATGTGGAAATAAATAAATGTAGAAATTAATAAATGTGAAAATAAATATATGTAGAAAGAAATAAATGTAGAAATAAATAAATGTAGAAATTAATAAATGTGAAAATAAATACATGTAGAAATGAGTAAATGTGGAAATAAATAAATGTAGAAATGAATAAATATGGAAATAAATAAATGTAGAAATAAATAAATGTGAAAATAAATAAATGTAGAAATAAATTTAAGACATTTAATTATTTATGTCCCATTTATTTACCAGTTTTTATTTATTTATTCACGCATTTAATTATTAATTTATTTATTCATTATTTTATTTATTTATTCCAGTATTTATTTATACATTTATTTATTTATTTATACTTCTGTCAGATCTCGTCCTCCATATACAACTGATACAGATGACAGATTTTCTGAAAAGTGCATCTGGAGAAAAATACCAACCCTGCCTTTAAAGCAATGAGAGCACGCCTTGAAAATGTTTTGATGTAGAGTCGACAGTGGGAGAAACCAGCATCTTATTTCTAACACATTGCCAAAATCTAACATCGAACTAATGAGTCCAAAGTAGCTCAATTTAAGTATCTAACAGCCAACTCCCTTCCCTTCCCTTCCCTTGAATTGAATTGAATTGTATGGGAGTGCCAGTACATTGTAGTGTAACTACACTGTAATAACATCAACCCAGTGGGTTAGAGAGCTGAAAATGTGTAGGGGTCCTCAGGGGCCCCCAGATTACTACCAGTGCCAATTTCAGCTCTCTAACTTGCTTTGGCTGCCCAAAACCTCATGCCATGAAAGCCATTTGAATTGTATTGGAGAGAGAGAGAGAGAGAGAGAGATCATGATGATGATGATGATGATGATGATGATGGTCCATGAAAGTGGGTCAAAATGACCCGGAGGACAGCAGAAGGGTTAAAGCCAAAACTGCACAAGTTGGAAAAGAAATCAACAAAGTCACTAAATGTGAACGACCGAATGTGAGTCTTTATGATTCAAATCAGCGGGGTTTACAATTTCTAACTCTGTAATTATTCATTCTCTATAAATATTCATAACTTTGACCTGCTGGGTCCTCGAGAAGAAAAGATTAAAGGATCAGAAACAGGTCAGTTGGGGTCATCGTCTGGAGACCATGGATATTGTAATGTATGTCGTTCTAATGAAAGTCCAGCCACTTTAAGATAATGATTCCTTCATGCACAAAACGTGGTTCCAGGTGATCTGCGGATAAGAATACGTAACAAGATGACTACATAATAGAAAAGCATTCAATGTTCCTGTATGGTTTTAGACCTTTGAACAAACTCTGTTGAGATGTTTAAGTATTAAAGTATTCAATCTGACCCGAACAGGAAGTCAGACAAGGACATTTTGGGGGTTGGTTTTGTTCCCAACTGATTCCTAACGTCAGCGTAAGCGAAGGTAAGTACAAGTTTGCTAACCAGTGAAGTGCTGCAGTATCGCCCCCTATTGGATTGGAGTGGTACTAGAGGAGTGGATTTAGAGCAGACTGTGAAAATCGGAAACTAACCATAAATTTTTTTTTTTTAAATCTTAAGAACAATGCGGTACCCTTTGTTTGTTCTTCACAAAAGTATCACGATTAAAATGTATGCAAGAAATGTGGGAGTAAACAGAAACAGTAATCTAAACTGTATTGAACACAAAAATTAAAAAACAAAAAAAAAGCAAAAAAAAAGCAGAGCCATTAGTTGTCATCAATCAGAATAATCTGTTCATTCTTAGTGTGGATGACCCAAAACATTTGATAAAATATATTCCTCAGCGAGGTGAATTGAGGGTATGAAACCTCTTAAACTCTGCTTTCTAAACACATTAGAACCCTTCTTCAGTATTCATTGGCAGGTTGCCCCGCTGCTGCTTTAGCGATGATTAGGTGCTTCAGTCCACCTTTCTGACTCTTCCTGCTGCTTATCATTCATGCCTTCTCTGACAGAGGCAGCCCCCCCCCCCCGGCCCCCACCCCCCTCCAGCTGCAGCAGCGACCCCCTTCAGATGGACTGCAGGCTCGGATAGCGATGCATTTTCATCTCACCTCTTCACACTCCAGAAAAAGAGCTAATCACTGGCTAACCGCTCAACCCACTAATCGTTAAAAAACTCACGTTTACTGCAGAGTTCTGGCACCTGTCTTTATCTGCAGAGAGACGGGGGGGGGGGGGGGGGGGGAAGGAGGATCCTCTCCGTGGCAGATGAAGTTTAACCTTTAGCTTTGAATTTCAGAGTAAGAACCATTATAGTTAATAGGAAGTTTGATGATTTTAATCTGAACTGAGAGGTAGTGCAAAGAAAAAGTGCTGCGGAACAAAGTGGTGGTGATTGTTTCCTCACCTCTTCTGTGATTGAAAGGTCAGCCCTCTGAAATCAAAGTTCATTGGAGCCTGCAGACGCTGTGTGGGTGACATATGTGTTCAAAGGTTACGCAAACAAGACAAAACCCCATTTTTAGAAGTTTAAGCCATCCTCACACAGAGCCAGTATCTGCAGTATCGTCCAGTGGTTGAAACAGAGCGGACAATTACAAACAGCTGACCCCTCTGACAGCTGAAATATTTACTCCTCCTCCTCCTCCAGATTCCTGCAGCCAGCGCTCCCTCAAGTGGTTAAAGGTAATAAATCACTCCTCATTACAATGTAGGCTCATTTTCTTTTTGCATTTAGATCCCAGTAAATCCAGTAACGGCTCACTTATGCCCCCGTGTGGACTGATGTGGGAACTGTCAATTAACTGTGCTCCAGGACTCTGCTGCAGCTCAAAGTTATGGAGGATAAAAAAACATGTTTTTCACAACAGCAATTTGGTTTCATGGAGTTTTTGTTTCTTAAATATGACGACGAAATTACGAGTTGAATACTTGATTTGCACGTACAGGTCCACATATGCAAATACCAGAACTTCTCAGCAGATGGTGAATTAACCTAAAGCCACTCTGTGTTGATCATTGCTTTGTCAACTGGCTTTTTGAAGACCTGATTTGTGAATCTTTGGCTTCACCGTGTTGCTTTTCTGGAGCCAGTGGTGAGGATATTTGGACGTTGAGGTGAAGCTGGAGAAGAACGAGTGGTTAGGGAAAATGCTAAACTACCAACTCTGAACAGTTTTTGCTTGTGGCTAATCTATTAGCTGGTAAATATTTATCAGGTTTACCATAGAACTAGATTCTGGTTTCAGTAGGAGCTGACTGGAGTGAGATTCAAGATTTTGGGCTCTTCGCCCGTGCATAAACAGTTTGGACAGTTCGTCTGCTATTCACATGTTAACAGTGCAAAAGGCTCCACCGCTACAAACACAATCGAGAGGTTAGGTTCAGTGACTGAATGAGCAGCTCCCACCTGTCCCATAATAATAAATGTACAAAACTTTGAAGCTTAATAGATTTGAATGAAGTGACAAATCCCCCTTGTGCAGAGAAAGAAACTGTTTTTGAACCAGGCTGTAAACATGTTTATTTCTGCTGTAAATGTGGACATTTAAAATATGGGACTCTATGGGGAATTACTCACTTCTCTAACAAGCCCCAAGTGGCCACTATATTTTTTTTAAAGTAATCTTTTCTGGTCCTTTTGTTTTTATTAGACTGGACAACTGAAGAGGGAGGGGAACACTGGCAGGAGAGACTGGAGGGGTGACATACAGGAAAATGCTGAGGTTGGATTTGAACCCATAGCTGCTATGACGAGGACTACAACCTCTGTACATGTGGCATGCGACATAACCACTAGGCCGTCTGACACACCGAAGAAAGTGTTTTTTTTAGTTTTTTTTTTAAATTTGCCTCATTTCTCATCTTCTGATGTTTTCACTTTGACTCAACTAAGTTTTGAACATAGTGAACATTCACTATACAACAATAACTACTTATTAAAAGTACTGATCCCACTTTTCAGAATCATTTTTGATCAATCTAATTAAATCTTTTGTGGCCTGATCTAAAGGGCTGCAAACTACTGACGTCACAGACTACTGCAGTTAAGATATAACCATAAACAGCTTCACATGTTGTTGTATTGCTTTATAGTGTTTAATGGTAAACAAAAACTAGAGTTTTTGTCTTATACATACATATTGTCTTCAACTCATCCACACAGGGAAAGTAAAACTCTCAAATTCATTTAAATAAAACAACTCAGGATGCTCTAAGTGCGAGTCTTTTTTTCTGGTTAAATGTCTCAGCTGGTTTTCAGCCTCTTCGTCTCCACGTTGTGCGTCGCCGCCTCCTCCTGGTCTCTTTTGGCACCTGCGCTTCTCCTCTCCTCATTGTTCACCTCGTAGGAGCCGCCGCCGCCTCCTCTCGGCTGTCTCAGCTCCCTCTTCTCTCGTCTCTCCTCCATCTCTTCGATCTCGTCGGCAAAAAGAGCTTTCAGTGCGGGACTGAGTCCAGGGAGGATTTTAAAGTCCCCGAAGCGAATCTGAGCAAATAGGAGACGGAGAAAATGAGTAAAGGACGGAGGCTCATAAAAAGCTACATCAGTTCAGCCCGTCATCAAACACAAACAAACATACATATCTTTCACACAACATTACTCTCTCTCTCTTTTAAAACTCATTTTCTGTATTTCTGCCTCAGTTTCATGTCCTGAACGTGCTCTTCAGATCAGGGAAGTGATCGGCATCAGACTGACGCTTTATTTAATTTCTTTTAGAGCTGTCAGCATTAACTGGTTAACTCAACGTGGACACGCCTCCTCAGTGTCTCCCTGTCGTCACGGTGATGGAAAAGAACAACACTGCTGCATCTCTGAGACTTTTATAAAAGTGAACTGAAACATTCAGACGAGTCGTGAGTCATATCCACCTCATGACATCATCCATTTCACTTTTTTTTAAATGTTCCTTTGAGCTGTTTGTAATAACTTTTTGATCCATAAATATTTTATTTTCCATGATAAAGTTAATGTCGTAACCTTCGATCGACCAGAAGGTCATTACTTTATTTCAAAATAAAAGCATGGTTGAATTCAAACAGCAAGTAAAGTACTCTCAGCTCTCTGCGACACATCACGATTAACTATTGACATTTTGCAATTAATTCTGATCACAAATTTGAGTTTATAAAGTGTGTTTATAAAAATATTCTAATGTTTTATACGCTTATTTTTCAGCAGATTTGTCATGCTGCTGTACAGGACTGCTATCAAACTAACACATGAAAATTAAGTGCCATCTATCTACTGTATCTCCATATCCATCTATTTAAAATGCCGAAGCAGAAAGCTGTCAGGTGTTTGCTTTTCAAACATCACACGGGGATACTTGCTCTCATGTGGTCGAACGATATCCCGACTCTCTCGGTGAAGTCCTCACTGAACAGAGGGATCTTGGCGTAGCGCTGGCTGAAGTGGTTCAGCATGATGAAGTCGGCGTTCATCCTCATGCCGATGCCGATGGCCTGGGAGGTCGTGCTGTCAGAAAAAAAAAAAAAAAAAAAAAAAAACAAGCAGAAGAGAGAGAGTCAGAGATTTGATCTGCGTCGCTCTCAGAGGGGAAACTCTCAACAGGAATATGATTTTCTCCGCTCGTAAAAGATGTCTTTGAGAAGACAGACGCTCTGTGTGACATCATAAAGAAAGGAGATAAAATCGATGTCAATTCTGAAGGAGGGGAAAGAAATTGAACAATTCCATGAAACATTACTGCAACAACAAACAGCCTGTAAAGTGCGTCCATTCGGCTGACTGATGGGACTTCAACTGCAGCAGTTTGCTTTCTTTTTTTATTAGTTTGTTTTAACCACATTCAGGGGGCTGGTGTGTGTTTTGCATCCTGGGACATTTGTGTAACATAATTTGGAGTCTAAATGACTAATATGTACATTAAGTGTTTGGATTGCTCCAGTGGAATATTTCAGCAGGCGGCCGTTAAACAGGCTGCAACATGAGCTTTCAGGGAAAATGTTCTGGATCAAAGCGCATCACTTAAAGTTGTGTTTTTGTCACTGAAATGTTCAGGTTGTTAATCATCGTGTGCAGAGCCATGACGACTGACAGGGTTTAGTTAGAAGTTGTAGTGCCATTACATTCACTTTGAAATTACTATAAAAAAAGTGGAGAAGTTCATTATTGTTGATTTTAGTCACTGTAGATATCATTCTTGGCAGTTGATTTGGTAACACTTTATAATAACCATCATCTATAAAGGGTAGATACGGGTAAATAGAGAGTTAATTAACCATTAGTTGATAGTTATTTACTGTTAACAAACAATGAAATGATAGTTAATAATGTTTGCTAATGATTTGTAATGCTATAATTTATGTTATGTTAACAGTTTATTGATGCACACATTATAACATTTCATACACTTTATGAAGTGTTTGTTAATGATTTATAAACCTTAAAGAGATGGTTTATAAAACATTTATAAACATTACAGAGACACATGGACCAGATATTTGTTCATGGTTTTTTAATATTTTATAAAGCGTCTATTAACATTATTGGGATGGTTATTATAAACTCAAGATTATAATCCCTTATAAAGCTTTTATAAGATAGATAGTTTTAGATAGATAATTAATATTTTATGAATGATTAATAATTGGTCATCATCAATAAACGCTTCATAAAGTGTATGAAATGTTATAATGTGTGCATCAATAAACTGTTAAGATAACAAATTATAGCATTACAAATCATTAGCAAACATTATTACCTATCATTTCATTGTTTGTTAACAGTAAATAACTATTAACTATCTATTTACCCTTATTTACCCATTATAGATGATGGTTATTATAAAGTGTTACCGTTGATTTTGCTCACCTGTGTCGTTTCTCGACAGCCTCCTCCTCCAGCCCGTCTTCCAGCGTGGCCTCGTGGATCAGCAGGGTTGCATTTTTTCCTGCAAAGAAAATAAATAAATAAGGTATAAAAAAAAAAAAAGTGAAACCAGAGGCCTGAAGCCAAGAAAGCATTTACAGCCTCTTCCTGTCTCAAAGGAAATCAATCCGGTCGTCGGCGTAATCAAAGAGCGGCACGCCCCGACTGTCTGCTTGCAGCACGGCGTCTGTAATGAACGGACCCGGGGATACACTCCGGGTCTTTGGGAGGATTTGCTTGGACTGAATCCAGTCAAGCAATTTAAGAAGAGTCAATGAAGAGGGATGAGGGATCCCGCAGGAGCCATTAGAAGAGGCTGCCAGCTGTGTGTGTGTGGGTCATCGAAAGCATTAAGAAAATATCAGATCAATTATTCAGAACAAGAAGAGGGTCGGGCTGCTGAGGTGACCTGACAAACGCTCGCTCAGTTTACCGTTAGTGTGTGGATACACGTGAGTGAAATGTGGATTTTAATCATCGGCAGTGGAACTAACCGATGTGCACAAACGCATCGCAGGGCATGGTGTCGCCGGAAAACGCCAGCTTCCAGCCGGAGCGGTGCGTGAAGCTGCAGGCGAAGGCGTTCTTACAGTGACGCACGAAGCACGTCTGGAACTGAGACACAAAGAAAACAACATTATGAGCAACTTTGAGGAAAACTTTCTGACTTTGAAAAAAAAGAGACTTGAAATAGTAAGTCAAGCTTTATTTACATCGCACAAATAAAACAACCACAGGCGATCTCCTCCCCGCTCTCTCGTGCATGCAGCAATTTTACCAATAAATAAAAAATTTAATTAAAACAGGTCGTATATATACTTGGGCGGCCCGCCCAGTTATCGTCTGCGTGTGGGGAACACTGTTTATTCTGAATAAGAACTGGATTTACAATTTGTTCAAGGAAAGAAGGGCGCAGACCTGTTCCAGGTCGTTCTTTTTCAGCAGCGCTTTGATGAGCGACTGAGTCTTCGGCCAGGGAGTCTCAGCCCCGTCAAACAGACTCCTGTTGGGGATGAGGCTGGAACACAAAGATAGAAAACTCTTTGACATCAGGCTTACAAAAAAATAATACAACATGTAGTTTACACCCACAGAGTGAGCAGAACAGCAGATACATTTATCAACCAGACTTTATTTGGACTATAGTCTTCTTAAAATGATATGATGGGACAAGCATGACATGAAGGTGACCTTTGATCGGTTCATCCTTAAGCACAAAATGATGTTTGCTCGAAAGTTGAAATAATCCCTCCTGGAATTCTTGAGACAAAATGCGAGAGTGAGGCAGGAACAACAGCCACATGAGGACAATAGGTGATGTTATATGATGCATCTGTGAAGACACACATGTTTTGTCCTCTTAGATGTGTTTAACACCTGGTCATTAAAGAGTATTAATTCTGGAGTTATGACCACAATGCTGTTCTTCTTCATTCAATCACAAATGACCTCCAAAGTGTTCATCTTAAACAGATTTGTTTTGAGTAGCTGAGAGATTCTGCAAAGTGTCAGGACATTTTTTTCACAAGGTGAAACCCTGCAGAAAAAAAGATGGGGGAACATGATCCACCCAGTGTGGACATAAAAGAGTCTCTTTGACATAAAAAAAAACAGAAACAGGACGAGGACGATGCTGATTAATCCACAGTGTGGGAGGATAAAGGTGACGTCTACGTTGTCATGACGATAGCGTGTGCTCATACCTAATGTGTTGCAGGATCTCCTCACAGTGCGCGTGATACTGGTTCAACCAGGTCATGATGGGAGCTGGGGCCACCAGGTAGACCGGGCTGAACGTCTTTCCTAAAGCTGCCTGAGAAAGAAACACTTTATTTACTTTCTGCAGTTTGTAAACACAACATTCAAACTGAGCCTCCTCCACTCCTCCTGGACTCAGCGCTACCAGAAGCTCACACTGACTGCAGGACGTAGTGTGCATGTATCTCCACTCCAAGCTAATGCACGCTAACACAAGCTAACAGCTCGTGTTTGGCACCTGCCTGTCCAACAGGAAGCAGAACAACTCTGTGTCCGATTGGGAAAGCTTTTGTACAAGTCTATATTTCAGAAGTAAATGTCTCACGCTGAATTTGGAGCTATTCTCTTTTTTTTTTACTCATTACAAGCAATTCACAACTTATTTGATTCGCTTGTAATATCTTAAAACAAGATGTTTATCTGGACTTGTCAGGTGACTGTGGCTTATTTGAAGAGTCATGAATATTTCTGACTCCATGGTAGATGAATAATCACTAAGATTTGAGTTTTTGCAGTGTGGGATTTCTTTTTCCTGTGACGTACCAGCGCTCGCTCCCTCTGATACAGCAGCTTCAGAAGCCCCTACAACAAACAGATTCACGTTAAAAATCAACATTGAGATCAGCTGAAATCATGCTGAGACACTCGGATTTGTTTAAATGTGTTTAGTGGCTCACCGTGTGGTGGTCGGCGTGCATGTGTGAGATGAAGACGGTGGAGATCTTGGACAGAGCGTCGTCCACGTCGTCCCCGTAGTGTCTCCAGAGCTGACCGAACGTTCCCTCTCCACAGTCGAGCAGCAGAGACTGAGCCGGGCTGATACGGACGACGTGGGAGAGAGTTTAGAGGAGGGAGCAAATAGTGGAAAGTTTTTCACTGTGATGCACCTGCAGATTTTTTTGGTTTTTTTTCGTACCTGATGTTTACTAAAGTGCCGCTGACGTTTCTGATCTTCATCGGGAGAGCCGACCCCGTTCCCAGGAAAACCACCTCGGGGTATTTCTCTGTGTTTCCCGCAGCAGAAAACCAAAAAGATAATGAAGCACAAACACAGAAAACTTCATCATTTGTGAAACTTTTTTTTTGTCACGAGAGACGTCACTACAGAGAACGCTTCGTTAATGAAAACCTCCATGTGGCCTTTCAGAGCAGGGCTCACCCGAAGTCTCTGCAGCGTCAGCGGAGCAGATCGTCCTGCACGCCTCCACCTCCTGCAGAAAGTTCGGGACCTCAGACGCCTCCTTCACAAACTGGTCCGTGTTGCAGGGCGGGATGGCGTCTCTAACGAGAACAGAAGACACACACCGCTGCCTTTAAAAAAACACTGGTGGAGAAAACTGATTTTTTTTTCAGCTGAACCTGATGAGCCTCTACAGCTCCGGCGAAACAGAGAGAAAAACACTCTGACACTTGCGAGCCGGGGGTTAGAAAAGAAGAAAGGAGAAGAAGAAAGCGTCTGAGTGCATCGGTCCGCTCCAGATTGTTGCTCTGAGGCGAGGCGTTGCTCGGAGCTGCAGAGACGACGTCGGCTAAATTGGGCGAGATTGAAGCGCCAACTAACCTTTGCCACTCCATCACAGGTCTGAGCTGGAACTTCAGCAGACACTCGGCTCGCACGTTCGGGGCGTGCAGGGCGGCCTGAGGCTCCTGGAGAATACAAACAGAGACAAAAAGTTTTTCATGTTTTTCTATAACTACGCCTCATGCACAACTCCTGATTGACCACTTTCTGAACTTTATTTTGAAAGAAGTTAGAACCACTGGAGTCCACACTGATAAATAAATAAGATAAGATAAGATATACTTTATTCATCCCAGCAGGGAAATGTAGGTGTTCCAGCAGCCAGCATACATACAAACACACAACACAACACATATATACATACATATCCCACCCATACAAAAAAAACATGAGCCCACAATACAGTTTGATATATGATGTATGCAACTCAGACTAAAGTTTAAAAGTTTAAATGTTTTCTGTCCTTACTTAAAGGGGAGTCGTTATAAAGTGCAATTGCAGTAGGTAAAAAAGTATTTTTAAATCTGTCCTTTTTGCAGCTTAGCGGCCGTAGCCTCCCACTAAAAACACTATTTTGTTCACACACGAGATTGTGTAAGGGATGCATGTTGTTAACAGTTTCTGTATCATCCTTCTCCCCATCACCACCTCCAGGGGCTCCACAGCGAGTCCCCAGCACAGAGCCAGCCCTCCTAATCAGCTTGTTAAGCTTTTTAGAGTCACAAGCCCTGATGCTGCTGCCCCAACAGACGGCTGCAAAGAAAATGGCACTCGCCACAACAGATAAAATCTGATAAAACATGGATAACATTTTGCTACACACATTAAAAGAAAAATGTTATCCATGTTTTATCAGACTGTTGTGGCAAGTTAGAACCACTGAAGTCCACACTGATGCAAACAAACAACCTTTAAACAGAACATGACGATCACACCTTTACAAACTATTTACTGTGATAGACTCCAACACTGACACATAAATGATATCCCATGAGAGTGATGTTTACTGATCTTAGACGGCGACTTTACAGGTTCAAAAAAGAAAAAAAAACATTCAGCAAATATAATTAGTTTCCTAAACACACCTGGGGTACCCGCCCGGGTTCAGTCTATAGCCGCGTTCACATGTACACTCCTGAAAATATCTAGATCATTTAAGGAGGAGTGCACTGGATATTCTCCTGATCTGAGTTTTTCAGGAGTTTTCTGCAAGTGTGAAAGGCTTCATACGAGTGGGAAACACTGATTTAATGGTCGAGTGTGTCGTGGGATTTAGTGAGAGATACTATGGTTGTTACTGATGCACAACCAAGTGACCCTCTGGGGTTAAAAAAGGTTTTACTTGTTAAAGTTTCTATCAATGAAAATGAAGTTCTGCCACATAAGTTGGCATGAGCATGAGTCTTACCTTTGTTCTGTACGAGTGGAGTTGTGGAAAGATCTTTGGGTGGATCATGTTCAGCTGGGTCTGAAGTTTGTGACTCCTGATGTTGTGGACCGTGCAGACCTGTTCGTTCAGAATCAGGTGTTCCGTCGAGGACGGAAACCTGCAAATAAAAAATTTAAAAAAAACACAGAAAAGCCTCAAACTCAAAATGTGTTTCAAATCAGCAGAAATCTCCATGGAGTCTGGATTAGAGCGAGAGAATTCAAACCTCTCCATCCACGTCTTGTACTGATCTGAATTTAAAACGGACTCTGGAGTCATGTGGACCACGAGCGCCGCAGGGTCCTCTGACCCTCCTGTTTGGTATCTGGAGGAGATCACAGAGACGTTTAAACAAATATTTATATATTTTATGAAATATTCAGAGGAAGGAAGGAGAAGTGATTACTTTCTGAGCTGCTGATTGGTGCAAACAGCTTCGACGAACTCCTCAGACGGACACTCTGTCACGATAAATACTGGACCCGGGTCAGTGGGAGTGCAGACCTGCTCGGGCCGGATCTGCAGGGACCACAGAAACAGGTTTCACAAATCCACATCAGAACTACAGCCTGATTAAGTCGATTACATCAGAGAGTTTTTATCCCCTCACCTCTTTCCCTTCATACGTGATGCTCCGGCCGTCCTTTAGAGCTCCTATGAGGGGACCGATCCCTGCCGTGCCTCTGAGGGGGAACGAGGAGGATTATCAGTCAGAAGCATAGACTGTATAACACATGGACGTAGGATCAGTGACTTCACTCATTGGATACTGAAGAGGAAGTTTGAAGCCAAATGATGGCGGTGACCATATTGGAAATGATGTCTCAACCTAACGTTCGGTCAATCTAGTAACCAGCAGAGAGGTGGAGTTAAGGCGGACTTAAGCCTCCTGCAAACAGCTGAAACAAGCCGGCTTGGAGCCGCCCAATTATTAAAGGCTTTATATGCGATTTTTTGATCCAGCAGATGTCGCCCTTGAGCACCAGCATGAAACCAAAACAACTCTCGCTGCATTGTTGTGTTAGCATGCTAATGCTAGCGATCTTTATTATGCTCGTATCTTCACACTGCATGTAAATTTACCTGAAATGAGCGTGATCTAGAAACACAGTTAAGCAGTGAGTACAGTATGTTATTCTTCTTTTCTCTAGTCCCTCAATTAAACAACTTTTATACACGAGGGGAGGAGTCAGCCGGCCGTCCGGACGATGTAAACAAAGTGAAGATAGGACTCTGAAAACTCTGAAAACATCACAGACAGTGGGACTCGGGTGTTACACCCATTGTAGACAGTCATGACTCACAGAGTTATTTTCAGAGGATATACTTGATTTCTATTATATTTAAGTGTGAAAACATATAAAGACTTTAAAGACCTGTATCCGTCATAACATACAAATGGATGAGTTAAAAAAAAAGTAAGCAGCGTACAGTGTGTGCAGAGAAAGACATGAACTAATCAGACCAAATTAGCTTTTGAAGCAGGCTGTAAACAAGTTTCTTTCTGCTATCAAAACGCGCCTTTTAGAGTGGATGTGAATAGACAAAATAAAAATACTAATACTCCAAATTAGGTGTGTGTTGATTGCAGTCAATGACATACAGAAACGCACGGATTCAGATGCTTCCTCTCATTATTAAAAGACACATCATACTTTCTTCTTGTATTAATGTTGTCACTTACACGGGCAGGCCGAGCTCTTTGGCCTGAGCCACCAGGAAGTTCCCTTTCTTTGGGTGAAGCTGTGAAATCAGAGAAGAAGACACTCAAGACACACAAACACTCTCTTCATGTGTGTGTGTGTGTGTGTGTGTGTGTGTTACAAACAAACAGAATGTTTTCTTACCTTACATATGAAGGCGACGACCAAAGAAGGATCTCTAGTTGCTGTTTGTCTTTTGCCTAAAAAAAACAAAAAAAAACATCACATCCGTCTGTTAGCGCTTATTTCGCTTTAAAAAGTCACATTCAAACTGGGCCCCTCCTCCTGGGCTCACTGACCACAGAAGCTCACACTCACTGCAGGATGTAGCGTGTACGTTCACCGTTTGCTCCTACACTGCAAGCTACCGCACGCTAGCACAAGCTAACCGCTGGTGTTTGGCGCCTGCCTGTCCAACAGGAAGCAGAACAACTGTGTCTGAGGGTGAAAGCCAACCCAAGCTTCACCCTCGTTTTGGAACGAGCTTCATCCGCCTCATGGCTAAAACAGTCATCACTACGCATGTATGGAAGCCTGTAAGTGACATTACTTTGGAAAAGTCTATTTACTCTACCTTCTTGAATCAAACAAATAGCCCCGAGGCTGAGAGGACTAGATGAAGCCTGGACTCACCTGGACTGCCCCTCTCCTCCCCGAGGCTGTTAGCGTCGTCTTTCCCGGGAGACGGAGGACTTTGAGACGGGCTGCTTCTGCCCGACCGGGGTGAGGGCGGTCCGCTGTCCGCTCTCAGCTTGGCTACAGAAGAGAAGACACGAGAGTCACTTTGAAAAGTCTCAGTGAAACACAAAAAAAAAAACACGAGAAGGAAGAGCTTACCAAATATGGGCACTTGATTCACCGTCATGGTGTCGTCTGTGTACGTGTCTTCAGTGTACGGTCGGACCGCTGGAAGAGAATGACTTAGTAAAAACACAACACAAACCCGTAAAGGACTTTTTTATCGAGTTAAATAAACACTTCTTACACAGTTTGATGTCTTCCAGCGGTCCAGAGAATGTCTTGATAGCACTCAGGTAGTTCTCCTGTGAAGAAAAAGAGACAGGATATTAAACCTGCTGCAGACAGATATATCATAATAACTTTATTTATACGACACCTTTAAAGACAAAAAAACACATTTTGTTCATCGGGTGCGTTCGAGCGTCTCACCAGCTGTGGAGGTCCGGAGAGGACGCACTCTGGGACACCGGTGTCCTTCAGGGTTAAAATCATCCCTGCACATGAAACAGACTCAATTAAAAAAAAAAAAAAATCACAATTGATCAAAGAAATGGATCAATAGTGCTGCAGCATGCCGTGGAGTCGATCAGCGATTGGTCTTACCTGACAAACCTCCCACGTTCTCCCAGCTCAGTCTGGTCAGGAAGATGTTGTCCAAACGCGCTGCCTTTAGTCTGTCAGAGGAAAAAAAAACAAGAAAATCAATGACCTCTTTCTGTTTTTTATCCAACCGTGATGATAACAAAATGCTGACAAAGAGATGCTCAAACCAGCGTACTTGTGCTCCTGCATGAGTCTCTGCGTTCCTTCCCCGCAGTTGAACAAATATCTGCAGCAGAGAGGAGGAAGGTTTAGACACATTTATGCCTCCATATGTGATTTTAGAGTTTCTGTTTTCCTTTTTATTGATTTCAGGCTAGGCTTTAATTCACCCCTCAAAACTTTGTATTTTAAATGATTTAGTCACATAGAAAAGGTAGAGGAAGGAGACTTTAAAAAAAAAAAAAAAAAAACTTCAGGGGCGCTGGTGGGACAGTGGTTAGGGCGTGCGCCCCATGTATGGAGGCTGTAGCGGGGCAGCCCGGGTTCGAGTCCGGCCTGTGGCTCCTTTCCCGCATGTCATTCCCCACTCTCTCTGTCCCTGGTTTCCGACTCTATCCACTGTCCTATCTCTCAATTAAGAGGCCCAAAAAGCCCAAAAATAAATCATGAATTTCTTTTCTTTTTTGCAATAAATTTTATTGTAGAGGAGACAGAAGACAGGGGACAACATAACTCACCAGGTATTATTATTTATTATTTATTATTAATTATTTAGGTTTACATTTAGAACAGAGTTTAAAAGGAAACATTAGGCACAAAACAGATTTTTCTAATTGAGGAGTCAGTCACATCCACAGGAGACACAACATTTGTCTGTCTAACTGCCGTTATATTGAATAGTCTCTGCTGATAACATTTCTACACTCCTGCACTTTCACTTATGTCAACACTGTCCATTTACAACTCTGTTTTTGGACATTTACATTTAATCTTTCATATTTAAGACTAGTAATGCTAAGTTAAATCCTGGTTGTATATATTCCCATTCTTAGTTTTGATATTTTTAGTGCTTATTTACTTTGTATTTAATATTATGTTATGTTTAGATTTGCTAATATTGTATTTTTTACTCATATTGTGTGTTTGGATAACCTGCTGCTGTAACGCCACAATTTCCCAGTTTGGGATCAATAAAGTAATTCTATTCTATTCTAACAGGGACAGCTACTGAAACACTCCTAGATTACAGACAAACACCTAAATAGATAATAATAATAATAATAATAATATAATAATAATAATAAAACAATAATAAAACAATAATAATATAACAATAATAAAACAATAATAATAATAAAACAACAATAATAATAATATAACAATAATAATATAACAATAATAAAATAATAAAACAATAATAATATAATAATAATATAACAATAATAATAATAAAAACAATAATAATAATATAATAATAATAATAATAATAGCTCGATTTCAGTATTCTTTTTGTATTGTTCGTTTATTTTATTTTATTGGATTTTGCATTTGTTAATGGTGAAAAATGTGAATTATATTGAAATTGGCTTTTTTTATTTTATACAGATTTTTTTTTTCCCATTTGTTTATTAATTTTCATTTTTAATCTATTTTTTTAATCGTTAAAAATAAAATAAAGAAATAGACAGCATCGCAGAAAGACACCGGAAGTCGTTACCTGTTGTACTCGGAGAAGACGTACAGTGACGCAGCGTTGTCTCTGCTCCCGGCACCGACCACCTGCACGTACGCCGTGGCCGGTCCGTGGAGCTCCCCACGCCGCGCCGCCCTGCTCTCTTTGGTCTTCACCCTCCGCAGAGGCTCCTTCGGCTTCTTCTTCCTCTGACCCGACGGCTGCTTCTCCTCCAGGTTGTTCGTGTTGTTAGAAGGAGTGGAAGCCATTGTTCTGAAAAACTGAAAACCAGTCCAGTGGAAATAAAAATCACAACGTGCGACGCGCGGAGCTCTGCGTTTCACAACCAGCAGAGTAAAGCACCTGAGCTTTAAATGGACAGTATTCATAATAAATACGTCACGAAATGAATAAAACTACAAGCGCAGGTTGATACATTTAAAAATAATCTACTTCATGCATTTCCAAATGCTGTTTTTTTTTTTTTAACAATGCATTACCTAAAAGTAGCTGAGTGCACATTCAGTTGGACTTTAGAGGTTGGTTGACACATGTGACACTTTATTTCCGGCATCTAATGATGACGTATGACAATATTATTGGTTTGTCAGAAGTTGTGTGGACCAATCACAGAGGCTCTTTAAAGAAGGGGGCGCGGCTTTAACTAAGATAAGATAATCCTTTATTTATCCCACAACGGGGACATTTAAATTGTTACAGCAGCAAAGAGCAAAGATTGCAAACAAAAAGTGAACACACTACAATTTAAATAAAAATACCACAATATAGAATTTAAAAAATAGATTTTTAGAAAAATAGATCAGCTGAGCTGCAGTTTTGACAAAAATGTATAAAGGTTTCAAAAAATTAAAATTAAATCATAATTATAATAAAAAATATATTTTACACTGATTCTGTATCCGCCTTAACAAATGTCCCACTCGGGAACAATAAAGTATTGTTTTGTATTTCTTACAGATAAACTAGGGATAGGATAGGATAAAACTTTATTGATCCCCAGAGGAGAAATTTGGGCGTTGCAGCAGCACAGACAAGAAAGCTCAAAATACATATTAAACAGAATAGATAAGATAAATAAAAATAAAAATAAGGGGTATATACAAGTACAAAATGAAGGATGAAGTTAACTATGCAGGGAGTTGAGACAGTATTTGCAGAGAATTAAAAGATAAAGTGACAAGTGATGATTAAATATATATAATATAATGTAGTATAATATAATATAGTGCAATATGAACAATATAGTGTAATATAATGAAATTTTATATAATATAGACTAATATAATAATATAATAAAATATATAGAATGTACAGTATATATGTATATATATATTGATGCTAAATAATAATAATAATAATAATAATAATAATACAAACTGTCTATAGTAGCAACTGTAAAGCGTGTATTTCAGCCTGAGGATAAATATGTCTGATATTGATTAAATGCAGAGATCTATTATAACTCTTCATACTGTATGTATCTACTTCACTCAGGAATCCCAAATAAAAAGATGACTCCGACTGCATCTCCTTCAAATAAAAAGTAGGCCCTGACTGCATGCTGAAAACAAATAGTTAAATAATACAAACAAAGAGGTTCATCAATGCAATCAAATTTGTGAAACCTGTTTCTGTGTCCCTGCAGATCCGGCCCGAGCAGGTCTGCGCTCCCACTGACCCGGGTCCAGTATTTATCGTCACAGTGTCCGTCTGAGGAGTTCGAGGAAGCTGTTTGCACCAATCAGCAGCTCAGAAAGTAATCACTTCTCCTTTCTACCTCTGAATATTTCATAAATTATAAATATTTATTTAAAGTGCATTTTCAGTTCATGCATTATAGTTCTGACTGCTTCAAAAACAAGTAAGTTTTTATATGATCATGAGAGCTATGTCTGACCCTCCGAATGATGAAATACTCAAAAAATATGATGTAAAAACGAGTCAGACGACACATCTCTTTCTCTTCTTTTATTCATATATCAGCATATATTCCACTGCAGAGAGGACAGCTGCCTGTCGGCGCTGACCGCCCCGCAGGTCTAACACGATTCGGACCACCCACACTTTTAAAACGGCTTTATACCCAGAGAAGCAAAGTTCCATTAAGATAGCAAACACAATGCTTTTCATTGACGCACATGGAAGAGGTGGGTTGATTCACAAAGAGCATGATTCCAGTATGTTGCAGAATCTCCAAATCAAAACACTCCACATGACTTTGGTTCTATAAATACAACGTTTCCAGGCTTTCATTTTTTTTTTTTTTTTTAAATTCAACCACTGTACTAAGCACTGAGATGTGATTTTTATCGAGCTGCTATTATACTTACATGACTGTGCGTTTGTGTGTGAACAAGAGAGAAACAGAAGTGTTGATATATTATACAGACATGACTGGAACAAACACCATTTCTATCGCAAATGGAGTTTGTCTTCAGGCTTCTTCTTTTTTTTTTTTTTTTTACATTTCTCTTTTAACACTGCAAGAAGGGGAACCAAGCAAATTTACACGAGGGGGTTTTTTGTTTTGTTTCTTTGTTGTGTTTTCTTTTTCTTTTCGGGTTTTTCTTGTTGCAGACTAGTGTGTGTGTGTGTGTGTGTGTTTTTATTTTTATTGTGAATTTTGTCGTCCCGTCCTGCTTCAGTCCATGTACATGGGGGAGCTGGGAGACGCCGGCATCTGATCCATAAGCCTGCAGACGTAACCGGCTACATCAACCGAGCGCTCCTCGTACATCTGGATGAATGGATCTTTCTGCAGTGGAGGAATAATAAAAAAAATATCAGTAAAACACCTTAAAATATGAACAGAAATACCTAAACTACAACTTTGATTTGAGTCGGTTAAAAGTGGAGGGGAGGGCCCCATTTTTACATTTCTATTTATTTTTTAAAGATTTATCATCGGGGCCTTTTGCCTTTATTTGAGGACAGTGGATAGAGTAGGAAATCGAGAGAGTCAGTGAGGATAGTGAGGAATTACATCCAGGAAAGGAGTAATTCAGATTTTTTGTTATCTATTAGTAATTTAGAGCTCGGTGTAGGTAAAGAAAATTTTAAAACGGCAACATTCCCCTTTGAAACATATAAAAGCTTCACTGTGTGCTTTAAGAGTGTTTACAGAGAGGATATCATGAACTCACCAGCAGCTCTTTGTACTTTGGCCTCTTCGATTCATCCTTTGTAAGGCTAGAGAGCGGAGGAAAAAAGAGCATTAAAATGAAGAGGGTGCAGTTCAGGCCTTTGTCCACTAGAGGGACACAGTAACAAACAGCAGCTGGAGCCTGCGCTTCATGAGTATGCAGACCTGCCACTGTTTCCTTTCACTTATGTGTCCTGACAATGAATCATGATCTAAATAAAACAAAATCGTCAGTCATTGAAGCTGCTGACTGAAAGGTGTTGCTGAATCATTTTGACTTTTACAAAATGTTAAGGTTCACAGTTCTAGGACTCGAATGGTTTCCTCACCACAGGTTGACAAAGGAGATGAATTTTGGCGAGAAGCGTCTCTCCTCGGAGTTGCTGAGCTGTGGCGGGTCTCCTCTCACCACCTGGGTCAGCTGGTCGAAGACGCTGTTCCACTTCGGGTACGGAAACCGCCCTGTGGCCAGCTCGTACTGAAAAACACACCGTGTGCGTAAGAAGTGCATACTAAACACACATTCATGGTTCTTTTCATCCATTAGTGTAACATTCAGACTCACCAGTGTGATTCCCAAACTCCAAACATCTGAGCGCACGTCGTAGCCCTGCCGGGACGCACTGGGGTCTATCCGCTCCGGCTGGAAATGACAAGAGAAACAGGAAATATTGAAAACTGTGTTTAGCAAGGTCAAAAGAAAAACATGGATTTAACTGGATTCAAAGAAAAACTTTACAATTGTAGAAAATCAAAGATCCTGTGTGCAATCTTTTATTTTAAGCAAATATCACCAGAAATCTCTCTGCGGTATTTATGTGTAATATGTTGCACGTTCTTCCTTTGAGTAAGCAGCCGATCAGCTGATGCATGAAATGATCACAACTAGAGCTGTACCTGTTGATGATTTACTCGATTCATTGAGGAGCTTTTTTAACCGCCAGATGACACTGTTTGTGTTTGCTTTGGATTTTAGACCTCAGAGCCAAGTTGTTCTAAAACGTTATTCCACTTATTTTTTTCCGATCCAGAATCAGGTAATCCATGTTTGATTGTCCTTGTTTTCAAAGAAAAACTGGATTGACTAAACCTGATCCACATAAAGAGACTTTTTAGGAGCACAGAACCTGGTTTACCTGAGCTTTAAACGGGACTACATAATACCGATATTGTCCACAGGGGGCGCCAAAATCCACATAATGATCAAATCCAATAACTTTAGATTGTTTTTAAACAACCTGACGCTGATGAAACAAGCCCTGATGCTTCCAATATTCTCTCAGCATTATGAGACAATACTCCCAAATCTAACAATCTTCACATCAGTAGAAAACACTTGGAAAGTCGAAGGAGCTTTAAACCAGACGTACGTTTTGATTCATTTTTTTTTGCGGACTCTTCATGTTTTATTTTTTAAACAAGACAGAAACAGGTGTTCAGGCCCAAACTGGGACAAAAACAAACCCAGTGAGAATACCAGACAGACTCATCACCTGTGGGCATGTTTCCACCTGCAGCACTCATCAGCTCTGTAATCCCTGCGCTTTGTCTCAAAGGACTGCAGTGCTTTACACCCAACATGTCTGCAGGCTCTTTGCGTTTTTTCAGCCTCCCCCCTCTCTGCTACATCTTCATCACGACAAAACAAGATGTGGTGATGAAGAGGAGTGAGGGAAGGCAGCGGAAATCTCCTGCGGAGAAGAGGAAGCACGGTGCTGGCCCATTTACAGGTTCCTGATTTAGACGCTGATGTCACCCACAGCAGAGCGGTACAGTCTGTGCTGCAGAGAGAGACGCTCTGCAGCACACACATCTGCAGACACTGCAGGAGTTCAGCCTCTAAGATCATTTCTAAATATAAATCCTATCAAGGAGAAACCATTTTTCTAGTGTCATAGACTGCAAATGTTAAAGAATGAAAACCTGAATGACGTCACCCATCTGTTACAGCAGGGGGCTCTGGAGGCTCATCTGCAGCAGCCGCCATGCTGGAAATCCTGTCTCTAACCTAACGACAGGCTGAGAGCTGGAGCGGGTTTTAAGACTCTTGACCAACCGTTACATCGCATCCAGCTGTCTATGAGGTCAGCAACATGAAGTCTCTATCAGTCACAAGAAGATCCTGAGACATGCATGTGGTGTTGTTGCAGCATGAGTACTGTTTTTTTTTTTTTTTACTGAGCTGCGTGTTGGTAAAGAGAACTGTGTTGAGAGTTTAGAAGAAGTGAAACCGACTGCAAACAAACAACAACTGCCAAACAATCATCATCAACTTCTGTTCAAACGAGCTGTGAATCACAACTTCTGTTTCTGTCACCTCTTCGTTTCCACCTGCGAGCAATCACCTGCACGCTGCCCGAGGTAAAACACACATGCCGTGTACGCTCAGTCACAACAGCAGCTTTATTTCAGGCTCCCAGCTGTTCTGAGGTCAGATTCTGCTCCGTCATCTAAGGCGTCTGTTTGCAGCGCTGCGGTGAATCGGAACACCTGCACGGTCAGAAAGAAGTGGAGCCGAGATTCCTGCTGAGTGAGCTCACCGCCGTGACTCCGCCCACATCCACCCGCTCATGAATGAAGCCGCCTGCCCATGTGTGTGTTGTGGAGGTGATAGTGCCTCACCAAATTTAGAATGGAAACTGCTGTGGGGACAGCAGAGGAAGGAGGGGGGGAGGGATGGAGGAGAACATCCCCCCCCCCCCCAGCTGACGTAACCCGACAACAGAAAATAACCTGAGTGATGACGACGAGGTGAGATCAGCTCTCTGGGCCGACAACGATTCAGTACTCTTTAATAATGTTACACACACACAAATACACACTCTGGAACACACACAGTGGCTGCTCACCAGAAACACACAACCTAATAATAAACAAGCACAACAGACTCATTCAATGATGTTCTTCAGCATCATGATTATTCGACTTCCTCACCCAAATAACTCACTCAACAGTCGCTAATTTATTCTGTGGAAGAGTCACACACCTGCCCTGGTTCAAATCCAAACCCTGTCCTGAGTCCTGAGTGGCATTACTACTCCACTACTATCACAAGTAGTGTATCGACTTACAGGTTACAGACATTTAAAAGTATCGTTACTCGATACTTTTACATGAAATAGCGGACAACTACACGCTCACATTTAGGGTTGTTGACGTCGATTCTGCAGGTGAGGTTACGCTAACGTCAGCATACAGGGAGAAAGAGTGTGACGCGCGGCGCAGTAATCACACACACACTCACACACACAGGCTGATGATCATTTTTCCCTTCTTAAGTTAAACGGCAAGAATATAGCCGGGAGTTGTAGTCAATGTGCAGGAAGGAAAACCTCGTCCACCCGACAAGAATCGTCGTTCTAATCTGAGGAAGCTCCAAATCAAAACAAAACGCTTCTACTGAACTAGCCGTCAAGAGAGCGAGGTGAAGCCTCACGTTAGCTCTGATTTCTCAGCTTTACTCACTGCCATGTAAGGTCTGCAGCCTGCATCTCGGGTTTTGGCGATGGAGTCCACCAGCTGACCACTGATGCCAAAGTCACACAGCTTGATGTTGCCGCCCCTGTCCAGGAGGATGTTTGACGGCTTTATGTCTGAAAGAGAGAGCGAGAGGAACAATGGCGTCGGTGGTGAAGAGATGCCTTAAAATGCACAGCACATAAAGGAAAGTGTCCGTGTGTCGTCTTACCTCTGTGTATTATTTTCAAGTTTTCTTTTAAGTGGTTAAGAGCCTTCACAGTCTGAAAGAGAAAAGAAAATGTGAAGCAGCAGAGTCACTAAAGGATTTATTTTAGAATAAGTGAGGATGAATCATGAAGAAGAAAAAAAAAAAAACTTACAGCTAATGTTATTTTTCCTAATATTTCCTCTGGAATCACGTCGTCTAATGAGCAATATACAAATTTGTAAAATTTGTCTAAGGAGGTAGCCATAAGTTCCATACAAATCCAACAGTCGCCCTGAAAAAGGAAAATAAAGTGATGAAGTCATTAGTTTGTGAAATAATATGGACTGCAGTTTGACAGGAAAAAACAGGAAAATACTTGAGGGTCCTTATGACTCGAAGTTACAAAAAGTTTTGGAATGGCTCCAGGAAATAGTTTCAGCCTGCAGCAGTGAATCAGGCTGTGATGGCTGCAGGGAATCTGTCAGGGCAAATGTGTTTAATCGAAATGTGTCCTTTTTTTGCACTGACAGAAACACACACATCGGACAAATCAAGGCAACAGCAGACCAGAAATTCCTGTTTTCTGCACGGTATAACTACTGTTTCTGGGGGCGCTGGATAGTCGAGCGGTTTTGTCACACGCCCCTTAAGAAGTGGAGGCTATAGTCCTCGCAGATGTCCAACCACAGGCCTTTGCTGCATGTCATCCCCCAGCGCTCTCCTCCCAACACTTCCTGTCTGTCTCCAGCTGTGCTATCTCATAAAGGCTCAAAAAAATCACTTAAAAAATTAATAATATATACTGTTTTTATCAAAAGAGTCTGGTGGCTCTGAAGAGAGTGATCTTGAGGCTGCGTCAGAACAGACCTGTTAGTGGACGTGCTCTGATCTCCTGAAAAATCACATTGCAGCTGTTGCGGTCTGTTTCACTGCTCCGGGCTCAAGTTAAGGGCTGGAGTGATTTCTAAACTTTTTCTTCCTTGTTGCCATTTAGACCCCAAATATGTTAAAAAAAAACACAATATCCTCTTGATTGCATCTCCTTATGAAACCAGAAGCTCATTTCACCTCTCTGAACAGAGCGCCATAAAACTGCACGATGTACGGACAATCACTACTCCTCATGACCACGTCCAGGTCCATCAGCAGCTGCTTCTGTTCTTTTTCATCGACGGTGGACCGAATCCTCTGCGGAGAAAATGTGACACGCCGTTATACACTTGACGATTACGTCTTTGAATCTGCTTCTGGATATGCACACGTCACAGGTTCAAATGTACCTTCACGGCCATGATCTGGTTGCTTGGCTTGTGCACCATCTTGTTGACCGAGCCGTAAGCACCTCGGCCGATCTCGCCCAGGTCTTTGAGATCCTCGGCTGTGAAGTCCCAGTGCTGCTCAGGAGAGATCTTCAGCTTCCCTGATGACTCGATGCTGTGTGTTCTCAGTCGCTCTCTGGGGGGAAAAAGAAACACGAGTGGGTTGATTTAAAGTTGACCTATTATACTGATCCACAGCATCCTCAGGATAAGTCATCAGAGGGCGCTAAGCGTAGGGACCTGAATGTCCTGAAACTGTCTGAAGATCAAACCAGACGACATATTGCAGGTTTACTCACATGTGGGGGTTCTGAAAGGGCGGCCCCGCCGTGTTCAGTGTGAATCTAGTGGTGGGTTTGATCGGAGGGTTGGCGAAGTTCAGCTTCAGGGCTTTACGTTTACCTGAGCGGGAGAAGAAGCCGTAATGTGATCAGATAAAAACACATGAAGCAGAAAGTGAGAGGGGTGTGAAGCAACAGCAAAAACAAAAAGAAAAAATCTGATCCCACAAGAAAGATCTGAACGATGAGTGAGCAAGAACAACACAAACCAGGAAGTGAGAACAGAATAAAGAGACAGGTTAACCAGATTTACTCAAATCTAGAGCCCGACGGATTCAGCATCCAGACGATAATATCGGCATCGGCTAATTGTGTGTCTGATTTACGCAGATATTACTAATTTTATTCACCAGTCAAATAGCATTTCATTAAAGTTTCTTTGTGTTACACTAGCAGTTCTCTGTCACCAGCAGAGGGCGCTGTATGGATAACATCGAGCATTATCGCTCTCCAGAGTGTCGAGCAGTGATGGGCAGTTACTTTCCAGTTGAGTGACCATCTTCTCGTCATTAAATATCTTTTACTCAAATGTGTGATAACTGCATTTGAGGGGTCAACGCAATAAACGTGTTTATAATCTCTTTATTTATTTATCTGTGAAGATTGAAGATAGATCGAGGAAAGATATCGGCCGACATATCGGTATCAGATTTTTTTTTCTCCATAATATCGGTATCAGCCCACAAAAATCTCATATTAGTCTGGCCCTACTTAAATCATCGGATGGGGGGAGGGGGGGTATTTGCAATCCTACCATCGCCATATTGAATGTTGTTGTTTGGGTTTTTTGGGTGGGGGGGGGGACTCATTAAGTTCAAATGCATTTTTGGAGTAATATCGCTTTAAGATGGTCAAAAACTTGATTTGGTAAGAGAAGTTATTCTCTTTTTCTCCAAACGGTGGATCTCTTTAGAGATAGGACGGTGGATAGAGTCATAAATTGGGGTGAGAGAGAGTGGGGAGTGACATGCGGGAAAGGTTAGAAACCGGATCATCCGCTTAGAGGACCATGTACATGGAGCGTCCACTAAACACTAGGCTACCGGCGCTCCTCTGGAAAACTTTTCAATAAATTGAATAAACATGTTTTTTTTTTCCTGTCCTTGAATTTGTGATATCAAGACTATATATGTCATTTGAAATTAAATTTCTTCCACTGCCATTACTTTGGTCCTATTCTTCAACTAGCGTCTCCTTTTAAGTGGCGGCCGAACATGTTCAGCTATTCATCCTGCTTGCGTTTGTGGCTTTCTCACAGTCATATTTAACTGGATATCTGAGACAGAAACAGAAACAAAGCATGCTGCTTGAATCCAAAACACCTGACATTCACGGTGCAGACACAATAACCCACATGTAAACACAAAACTGGGAGGGGGGGGAATTAAAAACCCACATCAAATCATGACATGCTCGTCAAGGCCAACTGCTTTGATTTCACCTTCACATCGTAGGAAAAGCTCTCCACGCTCGCTCCGCCCCCAAAAATACCACAAGAATGTGTGTACTTGAATTCCAATAGGCCCCCGAATGGAAAACATGGCTTAAAATGACAACTTTGGAGTGTGTGTACCTTGTCTCGACAAGCAAGTGCTATGCTAAGGTGCACCCATGCCAAAACACAAAAAAGACAAACCAGTTGAAAACAAAACTGTGACACTACAGGCACTACTTCAGCTTGTTAGTTGCACTCTGAAAACCAGTGAAGAAGAGCTTCCATTAGAGTATTTTACTGGGGATTTTATTAATGAAAAGTGTTTTGTTTTTTAGTGTTTTATCACACGGAGGGAGCACAGAGGGGTGAGAGGACCTAGCTCCTTCATGTCAATGGAAGCTCTGAATTTTAGGCTTGTGCCGATGAGGATAAAAGCAGCTTACCTCTGAGAAGCTGCTAGAAAAATCAAACTTTTATGGCAGCACAGAAACTCAAAAGTGAGTCGTTGTTGAGAAAAAAAAATGAAGAGATTGAATACAATTCTGGTGTGTGACTAGCTTGGGCCTGTTACCTAATATAGTTAAATTAAAGGGTGAATTCCTTTATATTCAAGCCAGGACTGTATTGTAAGATATTTTGGAGTCCTAATGACTAATAGGTACAAAATGTTTTGGAATTTCCCCCACTCGACTGCTTCAGCCAACCCTGCTGCAACGTAATCTTTCAAGTCAAATCAGCATGATCAAAGTGAGTCCAATAAAATGATTCAAAGTATCGGACAACAGAACAGAGAGGCTCCCAGAGTAAGTGTAGTGTAGAGTAACTGTTTAAACTATAAAATCAATGTTATATCGCTCTTTTTACATCCACCAAACTCCAGTCATTTTACTGCATACAGACAGATGCTGCTCCATCGCTGCATTGATTGATTATGTAACTTTATGCAGAGTCTACACTTGATTTCGGGAGCATACAAAATGTTTCATGGTGTTCTTATTAGGTCTGTCATGATACGTTTCCTTTCTGTGATGTTGTCGGATACTTGCAATCTGAGTCTGTCAGTGACAAGAAGAAGACCTTTTAGTGGACGTACTGCAATGTACATGCATGCTAAAGGGTTACGTTGCAGACATGGCAGCCTGTTTCACTGCTGCAGGCTGAAGAAATCTACCAGACAAACTCCAATATGTTCCCCTCCCAAAAAAAAAAAAGGAAATTCCCAGGTTTGATAGATCAGAGTGCCCATTTTAATCACTGGACTGTTAGTGACCGGCACAAGCCTATTTGGAACCCATCAGAAGTCTTGACGTGGATTAGTTGAGAGCAGCAGGACAGACTCCCCCATACCAGACTGTCAGGCGGAAACAAAGGGATGAGAACTGTTGGTGCTGAAGCAAAAGAGGTTTGGCTTACTTGGGGGAGCTCCAGACAGGTTTATCTGAAACCCTAGAGGTGAAAAGACAGCTTTTATTTTCTTCATATTTCAGCTTGTTGTTGTTGTCTTCTATTAGAGACTTCTTTTGTTAGTTAGACTTGTGAAAAACCTTCCTGAAAGTCATCGCTTCCTGCAGTAAAAAGTCTTTTTTTTTGTTTTGTTTCACCCGTCATACAGGGCCCGACAGGAATCCTGCAGTTTTTTGAGGGATCACATACAATCACAGAAATTGGCCTTGCTTTGCTAACATGTGAAACAAACTGGGACAGGAAGGTCGAACGCGTTTTCTGCAGGGTAGCATGCACAAAGACGAGCAACTTTGAATGGTTTAACAGCAAATGAGGAGGAAAAAAAAAGAAAAAAAAAACCTGCAGGTAAAACAAAAAGGACGTAAAAATGATGATGGTTCAAGGAAAAAAAAAAAAACATTAAACATCTTAATGAACATTTTCTCACCATCGGTCAGCATCATGTCAGGAGTTAGGAATGATTAGTTAGCAGCAGTAAGATAAAAAGTGTAACATGGTCAGAAAAATGTTGAAGACTTATACTGGATTACACATTAACGTCAAACACCTCACAAGTTTAATATCAGAGCCCGACCGATTAATCCGCCAGCCGATAATATCGGCCGATATTGGCATATCCAGTGACTATCGGTATCGGCTAACTTTATCACAGGCATGCGCCGATATTACTAGATTTACTCAGCAGTCAAATAGCATTTCATTTGTATCTTTGTATTAAGTAGCAGTTCTCTTTCTGACTGTCACCAGCAGAGGGCGCTATATGGATCACATCAAGCATTATCACTCTCCACAGTGTAGAGCGGTGATGCACGTACATGCGCAGTTACTTTCCAGTTGAGTGACCATCTATATCTATCTCTCTCTAAAGATAGGAGATAGAAAAATATCGGCCGATATATCGGCATCGTTTTCTTTGTCTACACAAAATCGGTAAAATATCGGTCGGGCCCTCTTTATAAATATAATAAAATAAAGCTTTAAAAGCCTGAATTCTTGTTACAACAATAGTTCAAAACCACTTTTTTTCAGCATAGAAAGGTAACAGGGATATAAATCAAACATGCATCAGTTGTTATAAATGTAGTAAACCGTCATCAGAAAGTTAAATCAGGACATAAATCAACCAAACTGCTAACTTTACAAACTATATCTAACACTACATTTCAAGACATTTTATAAGTTCACTTAAAGTAGAAGTTAATACGAGTTTCACCAAAGCTCATGTAGATTTATCCTCAATTTAAAGTTACATTAAAATGTAAATTTAGCTTCTGAGAACTTGTGACTTTGTCCTTCCAATGAAAATCTTAATTTGGTTTCTATTTAAGAAGCGTCTTTGTCACTCTACTTAGTCAATAAAATGTGTAGCTACCTGTTTCACTCTGACATCTCCAGCAGGTGTTGGACTCTGAAAGTTAAAACGAGACAGCGTTTGAACAAAATAAACACAGCATGGTTTTTTATTTTCACTTCAGTTGTGTGTGTTGGGAAAGAAGGGGAAAAATATTTCTGCTGACAAGTCGTTTAAAAAAAAAACAAGAAGAGCAGCTTCATAAAAAAGCAGGTACAGACATGTATTCATCGTATTTGACAAAGCGTTAAAAGAAGAACCAAACTTCCCTGTCAAATCTATTTAGTTCAGCTTATTGTCGATCATAAACAGTCGATGTTAAAAGGCTTCACGGGATGTCTTCATTGTTGTGGTGTTTTGATCAATTCTGTAAATGTAACAGCCCCCATTTCAAAGAAGTGCACAACAAAACATTTATTTGGAAGACAAATTAAAAAGGGCTGGGAAATTAATCGAGTTTAAATTTTAACTACGATGTTGTCTTCCCACGATCATGAAAACAAGATAATGTAGATTAAAGGATTATTATGTAGCCTGCTGTGTTATGCTCGGTTTGTCCAAAGGTTTTATCATGTGTGGGAACTTTTTCAATTTGTTTGTTGCTACATTTAGGCCACAAGAGGACACCACCTCAAAATCAGAGTTCATTTTCATTTATTGATTGTTTTTCAAAGAGTTCAGAACGTTAAAGGGCTCAGAGTGTTTACGTTTGATAAACAGATGTGATCCAGATGTTGTAAAATCAACGAGTAATCGTGTTTATCAATCAAAATAATCCCGATAATCCAGCAGCCCTATCATGAAGGCTTCTTTACTCATAACAGGCGTGGGGAATGTCAGGGGAGCTGTACTTCAACGCCCAATGACACACTGATTACATTTATGCTGAGTAATGTGTTTTTTTAATTCTTCATAAGGTTTGTCAGAAATGTATTTTATGTAGCAGAAGAGGAGGTTTATAATTGCCAGCTGTTGCCGTGGGGTTTGGTGTAATTCTCAATAAAAAAAAAAAACATACAAAATTATTATCAATAAAAGCCAAATGTCAGAGTAATATCAGTTCAACTCTTGGTCTGAAAAAGTGTCATTATAATTTGTGTTTTAAAAAATAAAGGAAGCAACTAGGGATGCCACTGTACCCACGTCATGGTACAACCAACATCTTGTTGTAGTTCAACATTGACTGATTTTGACACCAAAGTATAGCTAACTATTTTAGTACTTACATAATAACACAATAAGGATTTTATTTGTACTGGATGACTCGTCGATCTCTAACAGAAAGCTGGCCGAGGGTCGACTTTATGTAATAACATAAATGTGAATTAATAACGAATGATAACCCTGTGTTTTTATGCATCACCTCAGAGATAAATGTTTAGATATGAGTAGTGATGATGTCCAAAATGGTAAACTGCAATTTAAAGAAGAGAGCTGCACTTGGTGTAAAACATTTATAAAAATGTACTCTACCTAATAAATCCTTTTAAACAGATTTTCCTGAACTTGAAATTTGTATTTTATTTATTCTAAAATATTTGTTGTTTCACAGTTTTTTTCTATGAAAGCCTTTTGTCCCATTTCTGTTTTATTCTGTCCTTCTTTATGAAGCACTTTAAGCTCGTTTCTTCTTCCTATTCATTTTGTTAGATCTTATTATTATTATTATTATCTTCTAATAACTGTTATTGTGTCTCAAAATCCAGAAAGACTTCATGATTTTATTGCAGACAATTTCAACCTAAAGGAGCTTAAAGACAATCCTTATTATATAAATTAAACTTTGACATTGTTATTGTCAGAATTCTTTATTTTGTGGTATTTATTTTTTATGCAAATACATTAGATGCTGGTATTTAATGACAACGTAAAAAAAATAATTAATAAGGCATTGCAGAGATTTCCAGATTGTGTTGAATCTGTATTTAACATGTAAGGCATAATTTATTTCCTAACTGGGGAATAATTAAGAACCAGTCGGCTCCTTTGGGATTAATCCTCCGGAGCTGGGAGTAGCCTGAGCCTCCCACGGCTAGCCCTGCTAACATTAACCTTCACTGCAGCAGACCGAGAGCTCCCAGCTGCAGATAGATTTTTTTGGCTTCACTCACCCTGCAGGCTGCTCATCGTCGTGATGTGCTGAGACTGCGACTGGAGGAGGTGGTTAGCTGCGGGTCCTGCGTTTTTGCTGTGGCTGCTCGGTGTTGTCGGGTTGTTAGGACTGGGAGTCGCCATTGTTGTGTGTTTGAATTCCATCAGCAGCGCCGGGCTGCAATGCAGATACTCGGAGAGCAACTTCACCCTTCCCTCTCTGCCACAATGATCACTGCCTCCCTCACGGAAACTTCAGGCCGCTCGACAGGCGGCTAGCGGCTCAACGACGGTGTTAAAATCGTCAAATTCTTGGTATTTTTCAGAGTGAGTTTCGGGTTACGTTAAAAGCTACCTGTGCAGCAACGTTAACAAAAACAAACCTCCTGCTAGGCTAAGCTAACTAAGCTGGCTAGCGGTACTAGCCGAGAAGCTTTACGTCCCGCAATCAGCTGACCAAGTGACACTGACATGTCAACACCCACCGCGTCCCGGAGCTAACGGCAAGCTAACGGCAGTGCTAACGAGTCACCGGATATTACGTAACACTAGTTTCAAAATAAAACAAACATTAGCCTTTTAAAACTACAAACAACCTGACGTTCAATTCATTATATGTTTGTGATATTCATATAATCACATATTATCAGAGATATTATACATGTATAACCATTAATACATTTATTTAATTTAATTTAATTTAATAAATAATAAATAGGCTTGGTTGTAACAGTATTTAATCCACCTTTAATTTAATGTTTACACTGCCTGTTATTTAATGTCTGTTTTTGATAACTCTGCACTATCTGCTTTTTAAACATTTCTGTACATATATAAATAACACACCTTCAGAAGGTCAACACTTTTTTATTTTTTATATTCAGGTCTAATTACAGATTTTTTTTCCCTCAACTGTTTTTAGGTTCTTGCTTTAAATTACACATATATTTTTTTTATCCCTGCACAGGTTATGTACATTTCTTGTATAAGTCTATTTTTAATTGCACAGCTTAAGTTTGATTCATCTAGGGGTATTCTTTAAATCTTTTTTCGGGTTAATATATATGTATGGGAGGGGGGGGGGCGTCGGTTTTTTGCGGTTTAATTTGTAACAAATGTTTCATGTCATGTACGTCTTTGTAACCTGCTACTGGATGCTTTGAATTTCCCTCGGGATCAATAAAGTATCTATCTATATATTGCGAAAGATTTATGCTGATTCAGCATTTAAAGAACAGTAAATAATGCTGTCATATGTATGTTCTCATATGTATGTATGCAGTTACAAACCCAAAGTCAGTGAATATAAATACACATTATTTTATATAAAGTAATAAATAAAACCTTTACCAAAAATCCCACCAATATTGGATAGATGTGAATAATTATTTTAATTTCTAAAAAATCTAACCGGAAGTGGTGTCTCTTCTGTGCGTCTACCTTGACATCACTGCGGTCGCGTACAAGATGTGCTCGTTGTGTTGTGCGGAGCAGCCCGGTCAGAAAAATGCAGACATTGAAGGTTGTGTAGCAGTTTTTCTAAATGAACGTGTATCAGGTGATTTGTTGACGTCAGAAGACATTTTTTTTCAGAGTCGAAAATAAGAACAATATGTTCATCATGCAAACTGTAATCCTGGGTGTTGTTGTGACATTATGCAACACACAATTACAACAACAACAACAAAACGACAGTCTATTAACTCGACCACTTATTAATTTATAAATTATTCTAATTATTGTTTTTGGGTTTTTTGGGGGTTTTTTTACAAACAAGGCGATGTAATACGACGTACTAGTATTTCAAACCCAATACAAATGTTTAATACAAGGACCGGCTTGTGCGCCTGTTTTCGTTTATCTGTACGTCCCGCAGGCCCGGGCGGGTAAGTGGTGAAAGGTTAGAAAACAGCAATGGGTGAAGTAGTTTGTGAGAAGAAGTCATGGCTTTCTGTGATTTGGCAAGTTTGCAACGCTTTCATGTCTTTATTCTTCGCTCTTGCAACATACGTACAGGTGAGGAATAGATTATTATTATTATTATTATTATTCGACTAGTTATACTCATGCATTCTGGAGCAACACATATAATCTGTGTTTCTTTTTTTTAAACTGTAGATCAATGATCCAGACGCAGGGTTATGGATGGTAAGATTAATATCATCTCACATGTTGTTTGATATGATTTTAAAGTGTTATTCACACCATGTTTCTACCTCTGTTTGCAGGTCGGTTATGGTGTTCCTGCAGTCCTGTGTGCATTTCTAAGCTTGAAACCACACGTGACAGGTAGACAGATTTTGTCAGTTTTGGTCTTCAGTGTTCGTCCCTGTATGTCCCTGTGTTTAATATCTAAGAATATAAACCTCTTTCTTTCTAAAAGCTTCCTCACCCTCAACAGTTTGCATTTTCCTGTTTTCCTACTTCTTGTCTCTTCAACTCTGCATGAATGTATTTTTTTTTCTCCCAATTCTAACTGCGCCATCAAGTGGCTCTACCGTGTCATTACAGCTCATCTAAGTGTGTTAAAACTGCAGCAGATCTGGGATGAACATTTGACCCTTTTTGCATGTTTTCCGTCTGTTTTTTTTTTGGCAGAGACTTTGGCGTGGAGGCGTGTTGCTGATCTCCATGTGATGATCTCCAGCGCTGTGGTCGCCATGTTGGGGTGGAGGGTTCACAAAGAGAGAATTACAGAGATCTTCCAACAGGAGGAGGGCAGGTGAGGTGTTCAACTGTTTACCTAAAATAGTGATAAGAGCAACCTCAAGCAAGGTAATACTTATATAAACATTTTTACACCCCAAATTAAATCAGTAATTACTGAGAATATTGTATGACATATAAAGAGAAAACGTATATAATGTAAGTTTAAAAATGTTTCCCCTTCAGAGAATTTTCTGGTCTCATGTTGACTCTTGTTTGGCTTCTCCTGTGTCGTCACTCTGGAAGGTAAAATCTAAATATACCAGGGAATTAATTCCATGTCTCCCATATTTCATGAAACTAATGCCACAGTGGAAACTGAACTGTTGTGCAACCATGAATCGGTTCTTCCCCTAAACGTTTGATGCGCCTCTCTTGTGACAGGTCTCCAGTCGGGATGCTCAGAGTCTCAACAGCTGCTGCCATCACGGTCTTTCCCTTTGTGGCTTGGCTTTACTACTACATCAACAAAGAACTCAGACTGAACTGGCCTTCACATTGCACAACTGCCTTATAAACTTCAACATCTTACCTTTTTTTTTTCCTGAAAATATTCCTCTCGTTTGATTTTTTTGACTGAATATCTTGGACCAAGAATGCTGCTTTAATAAATGTTTGAAGTATGATTAAATGCAAAAATATGACATCCATGGGTGTACTGAAAGTGTCTTTTGATGTGTGATTTGAGAGTTACAACATATAATTTTACTGGAGTCTGTTGAGAGGTTTATTGGTGATTAAAGAAATAGGTATAGTCTTAATTTTTCCCCAAAAAGTTTTTTGTTAGTGGCCTGTCCAGCAGAGGATAAACGGCCTCAGTTATAAGCAGTGACATGTATGACTCTTATTGCATAGATTCAAGATTCAAGATTTTTATTTGTCACATGCTCATACAGATGTGCAGTGAAATGTAAAGATAGAATATAATGTAACATTTAAAAAATAATTATTTGAATATACAAAATATAGAATAGTGTAAACAGTGTAAAGTGTCCAGGGTGTCAAAGTGCAATGTGCAGATTGGAATGTGTGATGTGTGTGCAATATGTAATCACAGTTGTGTTTTGTTTTTAACGGAGGAGAGTGGAGTTATTTAGTAGGTTCGTACCAACCATGTATAGACAGAGTAGGGAGGGTCATCCCTTCACCATCCTAGAAAAACTGCAGCTTAATGCTGAATATTGTCAATCAATCAATGGTGTGATTCAGAGGAGATTTAGAAGTGGCCGGGTACACACTATGGAGACTGAAAGAAAAGTATGTATATCTGCGTATACCCTGGTCCTGCACTACACCACTGAGTCTTTTATAATTATTATTTCATCAACAAAATAAAGTAAATATCTTAACCTTCTCTTAAAAAGCCTTGTTTTTCTTTTCTTCTTGTGTTGCCTGGGTTCTTATCATGGTTCTTGTGATGGTTCTTATCATGGTTCTTGTGATGGTTCTTATCATGGTTCTTGTGATGGTCGGGTTATATATGTCTGTTGGGTATCGTGCACTTTGGGTTCTTTTCTGTTGAATTGTATTTAATTATTTTTAGTATTTTGCATTTGTTATGTTCTTGCTGTTGTTTATGTTCTTCTGTGTTTGCTTTAGTTTGCTTTGTTCTTGTGTTTGCTGTTTGTCAAACCACTTTGTAAACCTGTGTTTTTAAAAGGTGCTATATAAATAAAGTTATTATTATATTATTATTATTGTTTACAAAATAGGTACAATGTTTAGTCCTACGTATGATTTCATATAAAAGTCATAAAATAATTTCCTACAAATGTAATGCATCCATAGAGGGCAGCAGAGAGCACATGAACTGTAAGATATGTGAAGAAGATGTAATTACGTCATTTCCTGTGTTTGATAACGGCTCCCGGGACACTGATCTGAGAGCAGTATTTTCTCAATTTATTGACCCAACATGACGGTTAAGAACTGACTCCAGAACAGCAGTTTGTAGGCCCCGTATTCTCCCTTATCACGTTTTGCAAACCTGTCCTGTACCCGCTTCCTCGTCCGAGCAGCGGGTCTGTCAAGGTCCAAAATGGCCCTGAGTGTGTTATATCGAAGTCAAAGTAACGCGAAACTCGTTCAGAAATGTGTTCAGACACAAGCTGTCAGACTCTCACACACTGTCTTACGGAGAGACACTGAACTGAAACACACACTGTCACCGCAGAGACTTCACTGCTGCATGGTAGGTCAAAGCTAGCTTCATATCAGCTGTAATACCAAACCCCATTCACAAATTAGACTAGTTAAAGTGAGTTAGTAGTGACACTTTTTAGCTTAATAACTGCCTTTAAGTTTCATGTATGCACAAACCATATTGTTACAATACTTGTATGTAAATTCAGTTAAGTCATTTAAAGCCATATATTATTGTATTTCTTATTTGAATATTTGGTTTTAGTATTTATATATTTGTATATTTCTGATATTAGGCATCTACAGGCTTGTACAGTGACAATAAACATATCTTATCTTATCAAACTGTCCTAATGTATGAAACATCTTTTTATTATTTTTTTATTATTATTATTATTTATTTATTTTTTACTGCGAATAGCTTTTAAAACATTGCCATATTAATTGCCTTACTTTAAAAAAATCTTAGTCAATTAATATACACCTCTGGGCAAAAGATATGTCCTATCATGCAAACCATCATCATTCATTCATGTGACCACCTTTAACCTTTAACCTCTATTATTGTCTTGTGTCACTTGTGCCTTTGTATTTGTATTTGTAATTTGTAATTTGTCTTTCTCTGTTACCTGCCTAGGGACAACAGATGGAAACTAGCACTTCTGCTATAATCTGGCATTTTTACAGCTGTAATTGTTACAGCTTTTCATTAATATGCACACTATAAAAATAAAATAAATATAAATAAATAAATAAAATACAATTTTGAAAACATCTGTATGGACATTTTGCTAACATGGCTTTCAGTGTTATCGATATTATCTAGCCGGAATTGACTCAAACACTTAATAATCAGGTGCACATCTGTTGTTACGCCGCCTATCCTTTCATCGTGCAACACCACCTCATCTTGGCAATTATTTGAATGGAGTTTGGCATAACACCTGGCTGTCTTAAGGAGCCGAAGCCTCTCAAGATGATTGTTTTCGTGATGTAAGACGTATTAACTCAAGCCTGTGCGTACTTTCCACAGGTGAGTGTGAGTCAGTGGCACACCTGCAGAATAAGTCAACATCTGTATCAACACTCCTCGAGAACGTTTTCCTCACTCCCTCCTCCGCCTTCGTCAAGAGATCAGCAGAAAAAGTCTGGGGTAAGTGGCAAACAACTTATCTTGATCTCAACTTAAAGTCAGTCTCGATCAGGCTGTTGTACCTCCACTTCCAACACTTTGGAAATAACTGCCTCAGAATATATTTTAGGTATTCAATTTAGGCTTTAGGCTGTAAAATGCACGAAACATCAAGAGAAATGCTTTTGTCCATTTCTTTCAATGCGGTTGGCAGTCACTATGAAACCAATTAATCAATTAGAAATGGCTGATGATTTGTTTGTTATGTTTCAAATCTGACGCCTATGTGTGTGTGTAGCATGTCTCAACAACAGTGTGTAAAAATGATTAAAAAAAAAAAATAAGATACGCTGCGATTCCTTGGCTAAGGGCACCCAGTGGCAGCATGTACAAAGAAAACAGTAGGGGCTCTAAAACTGAGCCCTGAGGGACCCCACAGTCAAGTGTGGTCGTGGGGAAAATATATTTTCCAGGCTTACTTTAAAACTTCTGTTTTTAAAGTAAGACTTGAACAAACTAAGAGTTTGCCCATGAATCCCTACCAAAATCTTTAAGCCTGTTTATAAGATTGAGTAGTTAAAACAATAGAATTACATGAACGGTACGTTTGGTTCTTACCACAGAGAGAGTATTCTTACATATTAAATACGCTGAATACTTGTAGTGGGTGAAATGTAAAGATTTTTCTGTCATTGTTTTTCTCCCTTTAAAGCCTGTGACGTGGAAATCTTTAGCAATAACATTTGCTATTGGAGGTACTCTGCTCGGATCGATGAAATATTTCAAAAAAGAAAAGGAAGAATGTGAGTATTTTACCCCCAGAATCACGTGAAGTTGACTTAATATGTAAAAGTTGTTGAATAACTTAGTGGCTGCTACACTTTGCAGTGATTGAAAAAGAAAGGACCAAATCAATCGGTCGACCGGCGCTCGGTGGTCCGTTCTCGCTTGTCGATCACAACAACAAGCCGTCGAAGAGCGAGGACTTCCTGGGTCAGTGGGTCCTCATCTACTTCGGGTTCACTCACTGCCCCGACATCTGCCCGGACGAGATCGAGAAAATGATCGAGGTCGTCGACGAAATAGGCAAATTGATTTAAAAAAAATCAAATTCTATTAAACCTGGAAGAGAAGCTGGATGTATTGTTGCTTTTTTTATCTAAAACAATTTCATCATCTTTTTGTTTGTAACAGATAAAATAAAGTCTCTTCCCAACCTGACGCCCATCCTGATCACCATCGATCCTGACAGAGACACACCTGAGGCCATGGCTGCATATGTGAAAGGTACAAAAACCGCAAAACACCTGATCTGCTGCATGTACATTTTTGAGTTTGTCTTTTAATGTGTTTTTTTTCCCCCCCCAGAGTTTTCACCAAAGCTGATTGGTCTGACGGGAGCAACCGCTCAGGTGGAGGAGGTCTCCAGAGCTTACAGAGTCTATTACAGCCAAGGACCGAAGGATGACGACAACGACTACATCGTGAGTTACACCCGTAGACCAGGACAGGAAGTGACCATATTTGGACAAGAGGGTAGAGTGGGGGAGGAGTGAAGGGTTAGCAAAGCCTTAGTTGACATGAGTGAGAGTGCTGGTTTCTGGGTTGTTGTTTTTTTCAAACCCAGGGCGAGGACCTTTGTATAGCCAGTATGATCTATGCGTCTACGATAACAAAACAACTAACTATCAGGATAATAAATTTCTCCATCTGAACGCCTCCTTTTCTCTCCTCTATAGGTCGATCACACTATCATCATGTACCTGGTTGGACCTGACGGAGAGTTTTTGGAGTATTTTGGACAGAACAAGAAAAGTGTGGAGATCACCAACTCGATAGCGGCCAACATGAGGAAGTATAAGAAGGCAAAGTGAGCGCTAGCTGGGCGGCTAAAAGCCAATCATGGACTGACTGACACATCCTGTCCTCGGGCGTTCAATTCTGGTTCACTGAAATCACTTCCTGTATTTATTTTTGAAAGTGTCTGCTGTGCTGTCACATTCCTTTCAAGACTGAGTCCTGCTCGAGTTCAACTCATCAGCTCCAATATGCTCAATATCGCTGATTTTTGATTCAAAGAAAACGGAATATCTGAGGACAAATTCTGTAAATTATAAGATTTTGTGATAAAATTACAAAAAACAAATAAAACTGTGCCTTTGGTGGGTTTTTTTGGCCTCTGCTTCTTGTACTAAAGAAATGTAATTCATCTGTTAAATGAAGGGCCCAGTTTGGAAAAATCTCCAGGATCAATTTGACTTTTCTTCTGATTAAAACAAACTAGATTGGATCCTGTCCATTTATTGTCCTTCCTGTCCTTCACCTGTAGGGGGCAGTGTCTGACAGTAAATGTTGGATTACACTGGGACGTGTGCAGAGAATGGACTCATACATGGGTCTAAATAGAGATGGTCCAATTTCATTGATCTGAGTTTACTGTTCTAGATATATAAACTTGTCTGTGCCAATTCACCAGCAGGTGGCGCCACTTTTCACTTCTCTCTTCAGGCTAGCATCTAAGCATTTGGGGAGTATTATAGCACTCAGCATGTTGCAACATAAGCAGTTAGCACTTTGGCAATCAGCATGTTAGTTTCATATTAGAATTATGCATTTGTGTCAGTTTTAACATTTACCTGTTGGTGACACTATCATTTTGATTTTGGACAAGAGACAGTGGAGCAGATAGACAGGTGAAATCAATGAGCCTCAAAGATTAACAAATATAATCTGGTAGGTGAGTGGGGTAACAAGGGAGAGTAATAAAGGGGTTTAGCATGGGCACAAGGTCAGGCGAGTAATGAGCACACATTTGGATAATCAAGGGATCCCATGACGGCACACAGGGAAAAGAAAGGGGATGCTCATTTTCAAAATAAAACAAGAAAATAAAGGATTTTCTAGATGTTTTTATGTTTTGGGCACAATCCAAAAAAAATGGTGGAAATGAAACAGAAGATTATTCACACACACATATAAAAAAAAAATAGTCCTCATGTCAAAAAGGAGCATTTCCATTTCCAGATATACTCAATGACGTTTCTCTGTAGATCCACTACGCAACTTTGACTCTGTGCCATTACCATGGATACTGAAGTGATCCATTCTGATTGGCTGCTTTTAATGTCACAGGTCAAAAGAGGATACTTGATTTGACCTGTGCTAAATATTTAAGTCAATTTTTTTTTATATTTACCACATGATTTAGAGAAGCCTTGATGTGAACTACCGAACATGTGACTTGTGTGTGTGTGTGTGTGTGTGTGTGTGTGTGTGTGTGTGTGTGTGTGTGATGACACACTACCTGACCTCTCAGGTTTCAGTCAGGGAGGCAAAGCAAGGCGAGGCCAGAAGACACCAGACAGACAGTTAGAGCGACAGACAGACAGGCTGACAGAGAGAGAGAGAGAGAGAGAGAGAGAGAGAGTCACACAGAAAAACACAGGTTGACCGACAGGTGGACGGACAAGTAGACAGGTAGAGAGACAGACAGGCTGCTGGGAGTTTTTGAAGGATTTATTTTGGAATAACGGACAGAAGCAGGTAAGATTGATCCAACATCTGTTTATCAGCAACGAGAGGACACTCAGTGTGTGTGTGTGTGTGTGTGTGTGTGTGTGTGTGTGTGTGTGTGTGTGTGTGTGTGTGTGTGTGTGAGCATGGGAATTCTCCGACATTAAGACGCCACGGCAGAGATCACGTTATTATTATTATTACATTTAGCAGAAGTTCACCAGTGTAATTAAAATGAAGTTAACGTGACTTCATGTGATGGACGGTGAAATCATGAACTGTTTAAATAAAGTTATCGTGAGTTGAGACGTGAGATTTACCGTTTGTGTCACGATGGACTGTTTAAATAAAGTTACATTCAGACCTGGAACGGTTCTGGAACGGTTCTGGAACTATCCACAAGAGAGAGTTCCCTGAGAACTACACATCATGGGAACTTTATTCCCACCGCCATAGTACCAACTCTGAAGCAGGATCTAAAAAGCTTCCTCTAAACGGGGTCCTAGGAACTCAAATAGTTCCTGCGTTGGAGAATCAATAAAAAAAAGGGAGAAGGTCTCCAACGGTTCCTGGAACTGTGAAGAAGTTCCTGCGGTCCAAAAACACAGATTGACTGAATATCTGAGGGTCACTGTTGGTGTCATAAAGAGCCTCATGAATAAATGAACTATCGTCTGTGTCATGATGGACTGTTTGAATAAAGTTGACTTACGTTGTCATGGTTACTGTTTTGATTGGACACTAAATAAAGTTAAACTTCATCAAGGTGTGACGGTTACTGTCGTCGTCGTGATGTGCTGTGTTAATAATGGCGACTTCATCATGAGCTGTGAGCTTAACGTTTGTGTCATGATTGATCGTTTTAAATAAAGTTTAAACGATCGGCTTTAAGATTTCTGCTCGTGTAATTATGGGCTGTATGAATAAAGTTAACTTTTCTTGAGGTGTGATATAATTGTCTGATGTCATTCTGGACTTTATAAATAAAGTTGACTTGAGGTGATGGTTTCTGTTTGTGTCATATTAGGCTGTTTGACGAAAGTTAAAAATCTGCTGTGAAGCTGAGTGATTCTCTCTCTCTCTCTCTCTCTCTCTCTCTCTCTCTCTCTCTCTCTCTCTCTCTCTCTTTCACAGATCTTCAAATAACTCAAATCGTTTTTTTATCCCAACAGGAAGCTGCAGATCTCAGCTGGTTATCACAGGTGTCGCAGGTTATAAAAGAAAATGCCAGTTAGTATTTTTAAAATCCCAGGTGATGTCCCAGCAGGTGTTTCACCTTTACCTGGTCTGGAAAGTGTAAGTTGGAGATCAACGGGATGACCAGTTGTCAATTTTGTTTTGTTAAGACAGCACACACAGGCGCCACAGGTGACGTTGTTTTTCACTTTCCCCTAAAGACCACACTGTCACAAATCTGAGCTGTAATGAGGGAATGGTTTCTGCTACCATCAGATTAACAGCCACAGAAGTAGAATGGAGAGTTTGGGCGAGATTGGCTGAAGAGTTTGGAATGAACTAGGTTGAATCAAGACTTTGTCCCTCAAAATATGTAGTCTGGAAATACGCCTGCAACACTTTCTCCAGGTGTTGCAGGCGTATATCAGTGCTACTGCAGTTTCAAGTGGTTCAGGTGTTTTTTCAGGTGTTGCTGGTTTTGCATTTGCTTCAGGTGTTGTCTGTTTTTTAGGAGTTAATTTCAGGTGTAAACTGAGTTTTGTTTAGTTGGGGCGGCAGTGTCAGGTGTTGCAGGTGTTCAAAGTGTCGACAGTCATGACTGCCAGTGCCGATGAAAGTAGTTTTGTAGGTCAAAGGTCATGTAAACTGATGATTGTTCGTCCATGTTTGATTTTAGACATAATCCTCCGTGATGAAGGCTACAGACTGCAGCAGCGAGGTTAGCATCTCTGCGCTACATGCTACATGTGATTCAGGCTGTTAATAGTTTTAAAGAGCAGCTCTCCGGCTCCGCTATAAGGTTCAGGTTTGGTTTTATACTTCAGACCGCTGACTCGAGGCGGCAGGATGGGGTTAGAGTTTAAGACATCTAGCAGACGCAGTATTTATAGGACATCTGACTGTGTTGAACAAGCTGATCAGGGATCAGATATTAACAACTGCTGCAGTCGAATTTAGCTCAGTGTGGCTGTGGCCAGGCTAACCGCTAGAGGAGCAGGGTCAACCTAAAAGGTCAACAGCCTACAAGAGGAAATAGCATTTAGCTGGTCAGATTAGCAATGCTAACTTGATTTCAGGATTGTATTTATACTCTATAAAACGGGGTGTGTGTGTGTGTGTGTGTGTGTGTGTGTGTGGGGGGGGGGGGGGCTGATTTAGGAAGGCTTCAATTTACATGGATTATCACACAGCTCTGGTTACAAAAGATATCCGTGACACAGCAGTGATGACAGAGGAGCTAATGCTATCTGGCTAACACATCTGCTGAAACAGCTGCTAACATCTGCTGGGTTATTTTTCCAGATAATTAACTTTGAATCAGGAAACGAAATGTTGGATTCTTTATGTTTAGTGTTTGCAATCTTAACATGGTCAACGGTAAACGTGTCATACACGCGTACACTGCACAAACACACAGATTGATGTTCTGCATACCCTCTGTGTTTATGAGATATGTAGCCTTTATGTTCACATCCATGTGTTTCAGTAAAGATGTTTTTGGGGCATTGTTGCCTAGTTTTTTTTTAGAAAGGACAGCTGAAGAGAGACAGGAAATGATGGATGGAGGTAATGGGGGATTACATGCCAGATTCAAAGCCATGGGGCGCTGCGGCGAGGACTATAGCCTCTGCACATGTGGTGTTAGACATAACCGCTAGGCCACCTGGTGCCCGATCAGATGGAGATGTAAAAGTCTGCATCATGATAGATACGGAATGTGCTTGGCTTCTTCTAGCCATATCTATATCATCTCTATATATAACATCATTAAAGCGGTTCCGTGGAGATTCTCGGACCTCACAGGATTGGGTATTCTTTCAGAATGAGATAACTCACCTGTAAGAATAGACTTTCCCTCCTGCATCAACGACACCGTAAAACTTAACTCAGTGCAAAGAGCATCTCTGTTTTCTGATGTTTGCAGATTTTTATCCACATCATTTTCTACATTTGGATCTTTTGCCCTGACCAAGTTGTCATGGTAACTAAAAACCAGTTCATTTTAATTTAGTCATTTATTTTTTGGTGTATGTGTGTTTGGAGGTGGGGGGGGGGGGGGGGTCCTATCCTTTTATTGGATATACTTGATTTCTGCTGTTTTCATGTGTAAAATGTTGCACATTCTTCCTTTAACTTAGAATGAGCTACGTTCTCTATGACGGAAGAAATAACATCGATATAATGTGACAATACAATCAGTTTGGAGAAAAGTGCTTAAGTCGGGGAAATTCATTGATCTTTTGATCGCTACACAATGTACAACAGCGGCGGTTCTGTGTAATACATTCCACATATGAACACACTTAAATATGGTACAACTCTGTTCCACTTCCTACAGTACATTACTTTTTATTCAGATTAGATAGATGCTTAGTAAACTGGTTTCACATTTTTCCACTCTGGTCTGCCCCCCTTCCCAGTTTTCAACTCCCATCAGCACAGACTGGAGGTGCCAGCAGCTCTTCTACTCACTCAAATGCACAACAAGAACAGAAATTAATTTTTAAAAAATGATTCAACTTGTTTGTATCATGTGTGAATCTGACCTTTAGACGATGCAGACTTGTAGAAGAAGTGATGTTCAACTGGTGGTGATATTTGCAGACACAAGCCATTCTTCTTGAATTCACCTCAGTTTTTCTCACTCAAACAAAACTTCTCCAGGGAGGCTACTAAAGATACAAAAAACTGCTCAAGGAACCTTTGATTTATCAACATTTACTCAAAAAGCAAAACTGAGATCTCTCCTTGAGTTGCCTTTGCCTGAGCAGTGATCTCTGACGTCATGCGATTACCCTTTCGCCCGGATATTACAACTTTGTGTAACCGAGTGGTGATGTTCTGCTAACTGCGTAAATCCCGCTGACAACCAGCTGGTTTTTAATTGAGATAGTTAAGTTCAAATATTTCACACATATCAGATAATTAACATGTTTCAACACAAGATGCTGAAATTAACTTGAGATACGAACGTAATTTATAGACACCGAGCTGTTTACAGGATTACTGAAATCATCTCTACTGGACGAGCGCATCAGCTGTAGTCTGTCATTCACTGGCTGCAGAACGCTGCAACCATCTCTCTCTTACACACACACACACACACACACACACACACACATACATACGTATCGTTTTATTTTAGCGTGGAGAGCTGACAGAGGAGAGGAAATGCCGGGCGTCTCTGCCTGCGTCCAACAACATTCTGTGGTCTACAGTTGCAAACACACATATACACACACACACACACATGAACACACACACACTCAAACACACACACATGAACACCACACACACACATTAAGCAGAATGACTTTTCTTTATCAGTGTGACACAACATCACACTCTGCTGGAACAACAACACCGATAACAGCTGTGTGTGCGTGAGTGTTTGTGTGTGTGTGTGTGTGTGTGTGTGTGTGTGTGTGCGTCAGAGACAGCTTCATGTCACCTGTCGCTCTCTCTGAGAGAAAGACAGCTTTATTTTACTTAAAGAGCGGGACAGATTTATTCTGTACTTTTCTTAGTCAGATAATAATTTTCACTTTTTCAGTCCCGCACAGACAACAAGTTTAGCTTAGCTTAGCTTAGCACGAAGAATGAGACCAGGGGGAAACTGTTAGCATAGCTTAGCACAAATAATACGATGCAGCGGGAAAACTGTTAGCCTAGCTTAGCAGAAACACTTGAAGTGGGAAGAAGCTCTAATGAAAGCTTAGCACACTAAGATTAGGGGTTTACAAAATTGTCAACAAATTTTAGAAGCTAACCATCCAATCAAATTCATCCCAACGTTAAGTCCCGCCTTCTATCTTGTGATTGGTTCTATCCCGTTTCTGTTGGAAATACGTCACCACATGGCGGTTAATTACTCTAGAAGTTCAGTTTCATGAGGACTTTAATATCTTACCTGCTTACACGCATGATACACATGTTTTCATTGATACACACTACTTTTTGTAACATGATAGCATTGCTAGCCTACAAGTTAGTATTGTTTTGTGTGTGCATTAAAACACACAAGAATTGTTACATATTCACAATGTTACATGTTGAGTTAGCATGTAGGCTACATGCAGCACAGCAGCTCAATTAAATAGCAAAACACTAAAAACTGATTTTTATTAGCGATCTCAGAACAGTGGTGTGAAGTACAGATTAACATACATATCTGAAGTTTTACTTGCCAGCAGCAGTTGCCATCAGCTCCAAACACGTACTGCTGTGTACTTAAAATGTTTATTATCCGACTCAGTTTCAATGTAGATGCAAATTTATCTGGCGCCCTCTTCTGGTGATACGCGACATTGTGACCGATGTTGCTGCGGTTAGACTGTGCGAGTCTCTGTGTGGCGCCTGTTATCATAAAGACAAGAGGCTGAATGACATGTTACTGATGGACACACATTCATACACACACGCAGCCACACACACGTGTTCAACACACACACACACACACACACACACACACACACAGACACACAGACACCTTCATTTTAAAGCGGTGAATGAACCAACGACAGCTGACAAAGTAAGTCTTGTTTTTATACATCAATATTCTTATTGTGCTCGTGTTTGATTAGCCGAGTGTTCAGGTATGTTAAATGAGTTGAATGTTGAATTTGCTGTACAAGTGTTCAGATATATGTTTTCATACATGTCGATTCTGGCATGTGTGACTTGAGTTCTATGAATAAGTTGTTTTATCAGCGACCCTGTATCAGAGTGTGTTAAAGGTGCAGTGTGGAGTTTCAGTGGAGAAATGTGAAAGTTGGAGAAGTCCTGTGGTATATGTTCATAACTCTATACACAAACTCTCCTCAGAGGAAAATGTGGTCACTGTTACACTGTTTTTAAGATAAAATGCTATGCGAGAAGTTGTGGTGGGGGGCCCGCAACAGTGAAACCATAACTCTCCTGGTCGCTTTTTAGCTCCAAACAGTGTCCAGGGACCCATTTTTTCCCTTTGAGTAAAGTTTGTATTAAGTTCAGAAAATATAGCATGCAAATGTTTCACTTCTCCAGCTTTCAAATCTCCATAGTGCACCTTTAATAGTGTTAATGTTAAGTTTTAAACTTTAGATGAGTTTGAATGATTGGAAATGATTATAATGAGTGAAAGTGCTTTCGGCCAATTTTTTTTTGGCAAGAAAATAAGATTAAGTTTAAAGTTTAAACATATGTGAGCCACATTGTGAAGGCAGAACTAGATATTTAATAGAAACCTGATTTCAATTTCCTCCTTGATTTTTTTTTAATACATTTTCTACTAAAACATGTATAGGAAAAACAGAGACTTTACATGTTAAGCTTTAAAAATGTCAAATACATTGGTAACTAAAAGCTAGCGCACTAACATTTGTTTCTATGGTAACACATGTTCTCTAAACACATCTCAACCCAGTGACCAAGCGCTGGAGCTCTTGATGCGTCACTTTCTTTAGTGCAACTAACCTTCAGTGCTGTAATGATGTTATGCATGGAGCGATGCCACAACGGTCACCCTCAATGGGTTCACATAGTTTACACAGCGTCCTCCACACTCAAATAACACGTTTGAGTTGTCTGCTCTGTGTTTCTGCTTTCTCCTCTTTTAAGTTATTGCTATAGTACTGAGGTCTGAGGTCATCCCTGTTTCAGATAGATTCTGTGATACAAGATTCTGTCTGTATTGTTATTCCAGGGTAGTTTGAGCTGTTGGTGTCTCCTGGCTCTTGGTGATGTGCTACAGTAGCTGTGGATTCTTGTGTCACGTGCCACGCCCACTCACTGAATGCCATTAGCGGTCTGTGGTTTTAGGCCCAGCTTGAGCCGTAAGAGGAAGCCATTAGCCATTAGAGAGGTCTCCATTCAGGGCACCTGCTGTAGCTCTTGGCTATTTACCAAAGCACCTGTCAAATACAGTGGCTGCTGCCAATACTGAGATACCAGTGTACCGCGATTTCAGGGTGAAAGTCTCTGTTCATGGAACCAGACTTTATTGATGGTGGGAAAACCCCAATAAATGGCACTGTCTGGGGGAAACTGCTGTAGAAGTTGTGTAGATACTGTGGTGCCTGACTGAACCAGAGGCTGCAAGATGGCCATGCTTATCATCGGCACAGTTTTGTAACCTAGATTTATCAGTACTGTTTGGGCCAGCTTTCATCACCATTCCTTAGAAAACTAGCAGACATTCTCTCAAGCAGAGAGCTTTTACAGTGACCACCTTTTGTAAGTAGAAATAAGGGGTTTGGCGTGCTTGTAAGTTCAAAAACGGGGCTAATTGTTTAAAAATGTTAGCGCCATGACATTCAAATCCTCCAGGGGTGATCGTTTACCACTTAGGGACGTCCACCATACTCTAACGCCCCTCCATGTCCTCACCGCAGCTATATCAGTAGTTGGTGTGCCATGCGTTCAAGGCCAAAGACGATAACTTCAGTTTGATGGATTTTAGCATCAGAGAAGTCTCGGTAATCAAGATCTTTATGTTTGTAAGAAAAGCTATTAAAGGTTTTTTAAAGTGATGGCTTTAAACTAGCTTCTTTTGAAAGCATAGCAATTAAAAAATGTATGTGTCCTAGTAACAAACCTTGTGGAACGCCATAACTTGGTCCTGATTTACTTAAGGTCCTATATGACTCATGGTGTCTTTACCCCGCTGAGTACGCTGAATTTAATATTGCCTATAGTTTTTGTATAGTCTTCATACTTAACAAGGAATCCAAATGTTTTTAATCCAAACAACATTTGGCTTTCAAATAGAGTGAAAGAATATAGATACTATCTTATTTCTTGTTTACACTGTGGCATGTCTGTCTGATACTGAATACTGCTGTAAAAATCAGATGTGTCTTATATCTGTTAGGGAGCTTTGCATTTCCAAATCTTATTCTGTATTCTGATACTTCCCCTATCCCACCCCTTGTATACCTTATCCTTTCGTGACCTTAATTCCTCCCTTGTATCCTTAACTCCTCTCTGGTATCCGTACTGTATGTCCCCTTTCTATGTCCTTAATCAGTCACACATCAAACCACCTCACTATATGGACTATGGAAGACTACATTTATGGTACATACTGCTGTTCTAGTGACCATCACTAATACTGTACCATTCCATGATACACTTTCACTAAACATTTAGACAGTACTTCAATGTCGCAAACTCACCATGTGGTAAGATAAACAGGGAGTAGGGAGTGATTTCTGACACAGGTTATGTTCTGACTGAAGTGTAAAGGGGCTTAAATCAAGAAATGAACACTATTGTGAATTTTATATTTTCATATTATCAGATGTTTAACAGGTTAAAGTGATGTGTTCTGAATAATATTAAAAAGGAAAGAATCTAAATCTGCAGCATGTTTCAAACTTTTTATTTTCTTCAATCACTTTTTGTATTTGCTTACAAAAACCCTTTACAGCTAATATTTCTATCTTAAACGCTTATGTTTGCCTGTGTGTGTGTGTGTTTGTGTGTGTGTGTGTGTGTGTGTGTGTGTGTGTGTGTGTGTGTGTGTGTGTGTGTGTGTGCACACATGTTTGCCTGTGTGTGTGTGTGTGTGTGTGTGTGTGTGTGTGTGTGTGTGTGTGTGTGTGCGCTGCTGTATTTAGCTGCCTGTAGCCTAATATTTGTGGGAACCAGCAGAGTCTGATAGACGATCTTCGACAGACAGACAGACAGACAGACAGACAGACAGGCAGACAGACAGACAGTCATTCAGACAGACAGGCAGACAGACAGACAGTCATTCAGACAGACAGGCAGACAGTTAAACACACAGATGGCTAGAGAGGTGGAAGAACCAGACAGACAAATTGATTAATTGACAATGGAACAGACAGACACACACACACACACACACACACACACACACCGATTTTCTGCAGCTAATTGGTTCGATCCGACACGACTCAGTTTGATGCACACAGAATCAATAATTTGCACCATCAGATATACCATATCAGATAATCCAAAAAAATTGCAATATTGAGAAGGATGTTTTAATCCCCCACATCCTTTCCTTTATCTCCTCGTTCAGTTTTATATCCCATAAGTGTTTTTGTTCCACTTCTCCAGATAAAGTTTTGTGCCTCTGAAACCAACGATACATTTAGTCAAAACTTTCAATTTTTTTTTTATAGTGGCATCACTGACACCTAAAACACCTCCTCATCATCATCATCATCTTCGTCAGTGGCTTGGGGAGTTTAAATGAGCTGAAACAGTTCCTGAAGTTCAGAAAAACTCTAAGAAATAAATCAATCAAGGAGGAAAGGAAACGAGCAGAGGAGAAGAGGTCAGCGGTTGATCAGAGGGAGGTGAGGAGGGGCTGAAAGAAAATCATGTAGGAACACCGAGAGGAATGAAGTGTGTGTGTGTGTGTGTGTGTGTGTGTGTGTGTGTGTGTGTGTGTGTGTGTGTGTGTGTGTGTTGTCGGAATGAGCTGGGTCATCGTAGTGACTGTAATGTTACACCGGAGGGTTAAAATGATGACTCGAAACAGCTGCTACTGCCATGGCAACGCAAGGGTGGGGTCAACCCTGGCAACGGTGAAGATTGCGTGTGTGTGTGTGTGTGTGTGTGTACTGCTCTCTATTCACACTCTAACATGTGAACAACTTCCTGCCAGGTGGCTTCAGACTGCTCGCAGGTTTATAAAGTTCATTCAGTACAGTGCAGGTCCCCGCTGCGTGGGTGTCCGAGTGGTTGACTGAGCTAATGTCAGCCCAGACTTAACCAAATGGGATGATAAACACAGACTCTGCAGTAAAGATGTACAGCAACTCTGGAGAGGAAAATGTTCAGTGACTCTACATCTAAAGTCGTGCACTGACTCTATAAGGTTCGAGTGATTTTGAAGAGGAAAATTGAAGAAACTTGAAGGTGTGCAGTGGCTTTAAGGTTGGCGGTGTGAAGAGACTAAAGTGGACATGTCCTGGGAGTGTGCAGAAGACAGTGAGCAGTGAATGTGAAGAACCTAAGCAATGACTCGGTAGAAGATATGCAATCACTGGATGATGTGTTGAGCAGAAGATGTGCAGGGACAGGTGTGCAGTGGTTATGAAGAGGAAATGTGAAGTTACTCTGCAAAAGATAATGTACAGCGGTTGTCCTTCAGGGACACTGCAGTTGAAAAATGTGTCTGGAAGATGTACAGTAAGTCTATGGAAGATGTGCAGTGACTCCTCAGAATCAAATGAACAGTGATTTAGCAGAAAGATTTGTGACTGCAGTAGACGATGTGCAGTAACCGCAGTAGGTGAGCAGTGAATACAGGGTAGACAACAAGGGACTGATGCAAGAGGTGTGATGTTTTTGAAGAGAAAAATGTACGTTGATTTTGCAGGAGAAAATGTGAATTGGCTTGTCATAAACGTGCAGTGAATTTGCACTGGAAGATGTAAAGTAACTCTGCAGTGATGAATGTACAGTCAGTAAGATGTGCAGTGCCTGCTGTGAGAGGTGTGCAGTGACTCGATAGTTGATTTGCACTGACTCCGCAGTAGGATATTTCTACAAAAAACACACGTTTTCTTGCAGATAATGAAGCTTTTGGGTTTATTTTTCCTCTCTCTTCTTTATGTTTCCTTGTTTGGTTTTGTGTCTTTTTTAACTTCAATGTTTCACTACCTCATCATGTCGCCCCTTCCTCTCACCTGACAGGTGGTAGTTGCTCGGTGAAGGCGGGGTTCAGGCAGAGCTGCATGATGCCAGAATGGCACCTCTGCTGCCCCCTGTTGGTTCAGAAGTCTTCAGACGGCTCACACCGGCCTCGTTGGAGGAAATCCAGCGAAGACATGAGGCGGAGGAGAAGGAGCAACAGAGGAGGAAGGAGAAAAACATAGAGGTGACTATAGTGAGCATGTACCTTTTTTTTCTGTGATTGGATGTCTCTCTGATTGGCTGTTGCTGTGATTGACAGATAGCAGAAGAAAATCTTCCTAAACCTGCCAGTGACCTTGAGGCTGGGAAGCCCCTCCCATTCATCTATGGAGAGCCATCCTCTGATCTTCTCAACACCCCATTGGAGGAGCTGGATCCCTTCTACCAATCACAGATGGTCTCTGGATTTCATAAAATATAAAATCCATTTGTTGCCTTAAGCCTGATCAATAATCATAAACGCACTGATATAGGCACTACCAAAGCAATTGAACTCAGCGGCTTTTGACCTGTCTCTTTTTTCTTGCTGTCCCTGACCTGTCTGTCTCTCTCTTTCTGACTATCCCTGCCATGCTGTCTCTCTGACCCTTCAGTCTGTCAGTCACTAATGTCTTGATTGACATGTCTCTCTCCTTTACCTGGAGCGCTCCCTGCAATTTCTGACATATCTGTCTCTCCAAACCTTTGCTACTTCCGACCCTTTCTCACTCTTATCTGCCCGTTATACTGAATTGTCTGTCTAGCTGATCTGTGTGTCTCTATGGCCATTTTCAGATATGCACTCCTGAGATATAATTTCAGTAGACAATCAGTCTGTCTCTGCCCGACCTGTATCTCTTGTCTGTCTTGTATATCTCACCTATCTCCTAGACCTGTCCATCCCTCTCTGGTCTCTCTCACCTCCTTCTGACCTGTCTGTATCTCTGACCTGTCTGTCTCTCTCCAGACCTTTATCGTGCTCGGCAAAGGAAACGTCATCTTCAGATTCAATGCTGAGCCGGCCTGTTACCTGCTGACTCCGTTCAACCCACTGAGGCAAATCGCCATCAAAGTCCTCATTCACTCATATCCTTTATGATGTCACACTGTACTCTTTCATGATGTCTCAGTTTGCTTTGTTTATAAAGTCACACTGTAGTTTCCCCAGACTTTTATCGGCAGGTTACTTATGAATGATAAGTTGTTTTAATTATTATGTCCTTAAAACTAAAACTTTATTCAGTATGTTCATCATGGTGACCATTCTGGCAAACTGCGCGTTCATGACGTTGAGCGACCCTCCACCCTGGAGCAAGACTGTGGAGTGAGAGAGCACGCACACACCAATGAAATAAAATGATAAAATGCAAAGAATCAGAAATACAAAAAAAAATCAGTAAAACGAAGCCAATGTGGAAGTGCAAAATAACTGCAGTTCCTTGAGTGTCCACTTGAGGCTGGCTCCAAAAGCCAAGGGATCTCTATTAGGTTCCATGTGAAAATAGATATTTTCACATCAAATAAAAACATGTTTACAGCATGTTAAAAAGGATTTTGACCTGAATAACTAATTTCTTAATGTTGTGGCTGTTTCCAGGGCACGTGTGGCTGCATGTACTCCACCTCTTTGCCTGTTCTCTAGATTGATTGAATGCTAGGTTTAGTTAGCATTTCCAACATGGCGATCGCCATCATTGGACTTCAAAACATAACTGCAGAAACCAACGGGTGACTGAGACTCCATCTCCACCTGAAGGAAAAGACCCTTGAGTCTGCAGTGTACATTATAAGAATGTGCTTTTCTATAGAAGGGCACTACAGGAAAGAATGTGGAGGGAAAATGATTTCTCAAATGATGAGTCTCAACTTGACATTTTCCTTCTTATTGGTGTTTTCTGTTAAACAGATATGTATTTACATTCATCTACACGTTTGAAGCTGCAATCAAAGTTCTGTCACGAGGATTCTGTCGCGGAGGGTTCACTTTCCTGAAAGACCCCTGGAACTGGCTGGACTTCATGGTCATCAGCATGGCGTGAGGCTCAGTGTCACTTGACGATGACAATGATGATTATGATGGCGTTGGTGATATTGATGTTAATGGTGGTGTCTCGATGTTTAATAGGTACCTGACAGAGTTTGTAGATTTGGGAAACGTTTCTGTGTTGAGGACGTTCAGAGTTCTTCGAGCTCTGAAGACCATCACAGTCATCCCTGGTCAGTTAGCATGTGTCGCATTTTAAAGACTTGCTTAACACCCAATACCCATACTTAAAAAAGCATCATGACATACAGATCAGCTGAACGTATATGTATGTTTGGTCTGTATGTTGATGACCCTAACTCACAGGTCTGAAGACGATTGTCGGAGCTCTCATCCAGTCCGTGAAGAAGCTGGCTGATGTCATGATCTTGACAGTGTTCTGCCTCAGCGTCTTCGCTCTGATTGGTCTGCAGCTCTTCATGGGAAACCTGCGGCAGAAATGTGTCCTGATACCACCCATGCTTCTTGGCAACCAAACGTCTGACGTTGATCTTGACACTGGATACCATGCCAATGATACCTATGGCAACCATACCCATGGCAATGATACAGACTTAAAATTCTACGAGCACATAAACAACCCAGGTACTAATTCTACCACTTATACCACCAACATCAATCAATCAGTCTCTATTTGTATTGTGCCAGTTCAACCCCAACTAACCCATCTGTCTGCCTGCCTGTCTGTCTTTATGATAGACAACTACTACCACGTTCCTGGCCAGGTTGATGCTCTGCTGTGTGGAAACAGCTCTGATGCCGGGTACACTCTTTTCCCTTTAACACATTATAGTGATAAGGATTATAATGATAATATTGATGATCTCTATGATGATGATGTTTCTGATAATGGTGATGTTTTCAGGTCCTGTCCAGAGGGTTACATGTGTCTGAAGGCAGGCAGAAATCCAAATTATGGCTACACCAGCTACGACTCGTTTGGATGGGCATACCTGTCACTCTTCAGATTGATGACTCAGGACTTCTGGGAAAACCTCTTCCAGCTGGTCAGTACCTGACTGATTCCAGTACAGACACAGTATTGGTTAAGAGATCAGTCAACCAATCAAAGCAGAATGGATGAACAGGTTCTATAGAAATCAAAGTTTACGCATGCTCTTCTTCATGATATAAATGTATACACTTTTTGAAAGTTCAGCGCTGAAGAACAAAAGTCAAACTCTTGGGTCTCTCACCTGTTGCTTTCTCTCTGTAGACTCTGCGAGCAGCAGGTAAAACCTACATGATATTCTTTATAATCGTCATCTTCCTCGGCTCATTCTACCTCATTAACCTCATCCTGGCGGTGGTTGCCATGGCGTACGCTGAGCAGAATGAGGCCACCATGGCAGAGGCCAAACAGAAGGAAGAGGAGTACGCTCAGATCCTGGAGGCGCTGAAGAAGAGAGAGGAAGAGGTCTGATCTAAAGGATGATGTAACAAACAACTTCAACGTTTAATTAACCAAACTAGCGGGCCAACGTTTGTTCTTTCCCTTACAGCAGGCGGCCTGCAGGGCAGAGCTGGCTGAGAAAGAAGCGAGAAGGAATTCATCTGGAGAAATAATTAGCCAGGAGCAAGATCATACTGCCATGGGTGGTAGGTTCCGAAAGGCTTGAAAGTGTTGTTTTGAATAGCATGCTGATGTACAATGATGTTAATAATAATTTAACCCTAATGAATCATAACATGATGAGGAGGGGTTTTATGAATTAAAACTGGCCTGACTCGATCAGTTTCTTAGTGCTTGCTTTCATAGTTTAAAAGTCTGGAGGACATCATCTCAGTAACCTGCTATGTATTTCAGACTTTGAGGAAGACCAGCGTCCCTGTCCACCATGTTGGTATGCCTTCGCCAATATCTTCCTGAAATGGGATTGCTGTGGCTGTTGGCGGTGGCTCAAAGGGTGGCTCTACATCATTGTCATGGACCCATTTGTGGACCTTGGCATCACCATCTGCATCGTCCTCAACACCGTCTTCATGGCCATGGAGCATTATCCAATGACGGAAGAGTTTGAGAATGTTCTGAGCATTGGAAATCTGGTCAGTGATGAATAAAATCAGATTCAGGTTTACTATCCCTGGAGAACCAGTGAAGTCAATAGTAATCCTTACTGGCTGTCCTTGGTCAAAGAGTGAAGTAGTTATGGGTTTACCAAAAATTCAAACCTTTGAGAAGAATAAATGACTTGGCCTGCTCTGCCAATAAGCAAAGACTTGGCAACACAATCATTGATGAACAGCAAACTGCTGAGACAGCCTGTGTTGAGGAAGTTAGATAACCAGAGGGGATCAGTAGAACAACACGCTCTTTGCATGACGTGCAAGATTGCATGAGACAACGGATCAATTCCTAAAAGTAGTGTGAAAAGTGTTTCCAAAATCTCTTCAGTAAACGGTTTAGTTTATTAAATTGAGTCCAACAAGTACACAGTAATCAAAAAATCTACTAAAGAACATGTAGTGGATTTAATTATTACAAACTTCCTCTGGCCCCTTGTGCTTACCTTGTCCTGCCAACCCCCCTCAGGTCTTCACAGGGATCTTCACTGCTGAGATGGTCCTCAAACTTTTGGCCATGGACCCGTACTACTACTTCCAGGTCAAACGTCCTGTTTGCCCGAGCACAGTTATAATGATTGACAGCTGCTGCCTTGGTAACACATGTCAGTTCTGTTTTTATTGTTACAGGTGGGCTGGAACATCTTTGACAGCATCATCGTCACCATGAGTCTGGTAGAGTTGGGATTGGCGGATGTTCAAGGCCTGTCTGTGCTGCGCTCCTTCAGATTGGTTAGAGCGAGATCATCTTGATCTTTTTCACTTTAACAATGAACAGAACACTGTTTACTTGTGTGTCTACCTGTGTCCTCGCCTGTTTATCTACCCTTCTCCTTACCTGCCTTTCTCGTATCCAGATGCGAGTGTTCAAGCTGGCCAAGTCGTGGCCGACCCTCAACATGTTGATAAAGATCATCGGAAACTCCGTGGGCGCTCTGGGGAACCTGACTCTGGTTCTGGCCATCATTGTCTTCATCTTTGCGGTTGTCGGCATGCAGCTGTTTGGAAAGAACTACAAAGACTGCGTGTGTCGGATCTCAGAAGATTGCGTGCTTCCTCGGTGGCACATGTTCGATTTTTTCCATGCCTTCCTCATCATCTTCCGGGTCCTGTGTGGAGAGTGGATAGAGACCATGTGGGACTGCATGGAGGTCTCTGGTCAGGCCATGTGTCTAATCGTCTTCATGATGGTTCTTGTCATTGGAAACCTGGTGGTGAGTTGTGCTTTGACCTAAGCCTGTTTCGATAGGTCTTTAACTCAGCAGACCAACCATGGCTACCAACATATGAAGGTTTAGGATAGAAGGTTTTGGGTTCTTATTTGAATAAGGCTGACAAGGGATGTATGTTCCTTGTCTTATTTCACATCTTTAATCAGTTCCTTCTCCTGTGTCAAGTCTAGAACCCCTACTCTTTTTTTTCCTATTTGCGTTTAGGACTTGAAACCGTGCTTGGCCTTTTTGTTCATGATTTAGTTCCTATCTTTGTTTAAGACCTTTAGTCATTCCTTGGTCCTAGTGGTTGGTCCATTACAGTCCATTTACCAGCCCTTTTAGGTCCTGAATTTGTTTATGACCTTGTTTTAGGTACATGGATGTGTTCCCAGTTATATTTTAGGACCTTCATTTGTTCATTGGCCATATTTTAGTACATGAATGTGTGATCCTTGGCCATATTTTAGCCTGTGGAAATGTTCCTTTTCTTGTCTTGTCTGTTGTCAGAGAATCAGATATTCTTTTATCCCCAGGAGGAAACTTGGGTTTGGACCAATCCAGTTCCTTATTGTAGGTCCTTAATCTGTTCTCTACCTGGTTTTAGGTTCTGAATCTTTTCCTGGCCTTGTTGCTGAGTTCATTCAGTGGTGATAATCTGGCAGCTCCTGAAGAAGAAGGAGAAAACAACTTGCAGATTGCCATAAACAGAATCAATCGTGCTGTTGCCTGGACAAAGACCTGGATCATAGAACATATATGGCTTCTAATTGGAAAGAAAGACCACGTAAACCCAAGCCAAAATGGTAAGACCAGACCTGGAATGGATTAAAATGTTGCATCATGATGAAAAAATAAATGTACTGCCACTAAATCCCAGTGCAATGTTTCAGTTTATTAGGTGTTACTATTCTTGATGGTAACTTGTAAAAGGTTTTTACAATTAACTGAATTGAAATGCTCTGTCAATAATACCAGTTTGTGGTTATATCACCAGCTGCTGTCAGCAGTGAGGAGGATAACAACTCTACATCAAAGGAAGTCCTGGCGTTGACTTATGTGCCCTCAGACCAGAGTGTGTCAGATGTCAATGCCCCCAACTATAAACATGGAAACCTGAGCAGTAACTACCACAACATTGCTTCCCTGAGGGTCCCCATAGCTGAGGCCGAGTCCGACTTTGAGACCCCTGATAACGATGAGGATGAGGAGGATGAGGATGAAGATGAGGAAGAGGAAGAGGAAGAAGAGACAGAAAAGAACATGGAAAAACACTCCCAAGTAAACCTTTCTTTTTTAAAATTCATTAATAAGATGAAGCTTTGATATACAAAATGTATGTATGTAAGGACAGAAATGCAAATAAGAACGTATACATGAATATGTAATAAGTATGAGAAGAGATGAACATGAACAATGCCACAAACACAACCCTAATGTAAATACGATAAGAACATGAATGTGAATCCTAAAATGAACAGAATCACAAACACAAACATGAATATGATTTTGAATATGAACCTGAAAAACTGAACACAAAAGCAAGCATGAACCCAAACAGGAAAACGAATACCAATAAAATCATGAATAAGATCACAAACATGCTCATGGATATGAACAACAAGCTGCGTCATATTATAAAATCTGTTGATGTGTCTCGTTCAGGGTGATGAGTCATCGATTTGCAGCACCGTACAGAAACTTCCCGATGTCCAGGAGGATGAAGAGGATATGGATCAAGATTTAGGCGCACCTGTGGACTGCCTCACCGACAGTACAAGCACACACCCACAAACACACTCAAACATTTGTGTGTTTATCACAACGGCTGATTACTATAAAACTACTTTATGTTTATATTTCAGAATGGTACCAACGCTGTCCATGTCTGGACATAGACACGTCCCAGGGTAAAGGAAAGATGTGGTCTAACTTAAGGAGGACATGTTTCTCCATCGTGGAGCACAACTACTTTGAGACCTTTATCATCTTCATGATCCTGATGAGCAGTGGAGCTCTGGTAAAAAAAATCTATATGAAATCATAAATAATTGAAGCATCTTGTCATTTGTATACTTACTGCTCAGTCCTCCTGAATTCTGGTTGGTTTGTTGTTTTTGATCACGTTACTTAGCAGGTCAGATCTTATTGGATCTTAGGACTGTGTGCAGTTTGGAACTAACCCTTTGGAGACAACATGGCTGACAGCAGATGTACTGACTATATGGTTACTAACAAGGCTGACATGTATTCAGTGGACAACGAAAAACGGTTGAAGTCTAACTACTAACATGGCTGCCTAATGTACCTCAGGTAATATCATCGTTTACTGACTCAGAACTTATTCACACTTTGATTTGTTTCTAATTTCTACAAGTCTGTGTAGAGTAAAATCTGCAGTTGGTCTCTAAACCCAATTTATGAGGGATGGGAATCTTTGGGTGTCTCACAGTTCGATTCGATTCTTGGGGTCACGATTCGATTGAGAATCAAAAACGATTCTGGATTCATAATCAAAGTCTATTTATGAATTAGTACAAACTTCAGGATCTACTCCAGTCATCTGTGAGACTGGCTGAAGTTCTTGCTGAGTTAAATAGCTAGCCTTAGCACTTAACAGGGAGTGACTGAAAATTAAATTTTGGAGGTTATGAATCTATTTAGAATCTCAGAAGATAAGAATCTCGATTTTTACATAAATCTATTTTTTCTCCCCACCACTATTTATGTTTGAAAAAGCTGCTGTAAACATATGAAAGACTGAGAACTGTTTGACTGAATTATGGATTTAGACAGTTGGGAGTTTTCTATAATTCTTTGGAGGGGAACAGGAACAAATGGCCATTTTTTTTACTGAAATTTGGCCTGTTGGTTATTCTTCTGTTTTACAAAACAACTAAATACCTCTTTCTTTTTATTGCTTTACACAGTTTAATATGAGACACAAGTGATTTCCTAGTCCTCATATTGATATACTGTAATGTATTACACACCGAGTTAGCGCCTGGTTAGATGGTAATGTTCATCTGTATGTAAACAGGCCTTTGAGGACATTCACTTGGAGCAACGTCGGGCCATAAAGATCATCCTGGAGTATGCTGACCAGGTGTTTACCTACGTGTTCGTGGTGGAGATGATTCTCAAGTGGGTTGCCTATGGATTCAAGACTTACTTCACCAACGCCTGGTGCTGGCTCGACTTTCTCATCGTAGACGTAAGAACACAGTTTATAACAGTGATTAGTGATAATGGATTGATACTTAAATAACGCGTGGTGCTGACTTGACTTCTTCATTGTAGACAAAAGAACGTTAAAGGCATAATATGCGGCTTTCAGAGTAGATGTCCAGTCAATGTCGCACTTAAGCACAAGTCTCTTAGACCAAAACAAATTAAACATGAAGCCTCTGGGAGACACAAACAAGCTGAAGAAAGCGCCATCCCATCAGTGAGAACAGAGCTGGGAACAAACCCAAAAGGGATGTGGCTTCACTCTTCAGCTAGAAAGTCATTACTCAGCGATATATTTAATGAGTATATATTTGATATTTGGTTTTGAATGATTAAAAAGTATTGTACTTTTAATAAATGCAGTTACCAGTACCAACAGCAGTGATGCTACAATGATCTAGTTGGTAGTCAAACATGAAGGAGGACTGGTTGCTGTAAGGGGTGGAGTGTGGTATGATGTCATCACCAGGTGTTCTGTGTCTTCCAGGTGTCTCTGATATCTCTGACGGCAAACATCCTGGGATACTCTGACCTGGGAGCCATAAAGTCGTTAAGGACTCTGAGAGCTCTGAGGCCCCTGAGGGCCCTGTCTCGCTTTGAGGGCATGAGGGTAAGACAGGAACTTAAAGCAAAAAACGTGTCCCTCGGTCTTCATGTTTCTCTTTCAACCTGTCTCCCTCTTTTCTGTACCTTTGTCACCAGATGGTGCCAACCACCCAGAGTCTTACCTGTCATGTTTACTCTTCTCTCTCTGCCTGTGTCTTAAATTTGGATAAAGGTTAAAATCACAGGTCCAGACTCTTAACACTGATCGCATGTCCTTCAACTTTGGTTCTTTTTTCATCTGTATAAAATCTATTGTAAAAATCACAGCGTTTACTTCTCCTGAAAGCTTAAATTTTACTGTCATATGATGTCTGCTGTTCAAACTGGCTTCCTACACTTTTGAAACGTGTAAAAATCTATTGTTTTCAAGCTGCAAAGAATAGGTAAACTGTCCTCTAGTTGGATTACGGTACTTCCTGTCTTTGCAAGGCCCTTGTGTGTTTAAAAAAAGTAATTATAAGAGTGTTGCTTCCTTCCAATTGTCACTGTACCTGTCTCTCTGCAGGTGGTTGTGAACGCCCTGGTTGGAGCCATCCCATCCATTTTTAATGTCCTCCTGGTGTGTCTGATCTTCTGGCTGATCTTCAGCATCATGGGAGTAAATTTGTTCGCGGGTAAGTATTATTACTGTTTTAATGAGACGTCTGAGGAGATGTTCCTCCCAGAAGAAGTCAACAACAAGACGGAGTGTCTGAACCTCATGGCCGAAAACTTCACCGAGGTCCGCTGGAGGAACATTAAAGTCAACTATGACAACGTGGGGATGGGATACCTATCGCTGTTACAAGTGGTGAGTCTTACCACTCAACATATGATCTTAGATATAGAAAAGTATCAGTTTGATATCCAAATATTAAAGCATCAACATAACCACAAAAACACTATTTTCATCTTTAACATCTATATCAATACATCCACTGACCATTTGTTCTTAGAACTGATTTCTGATTCCCTTTGAATCTCAAACATTAACAAGGGAATGTTATAGTAACTCTCACAGCAACTATGTAAATTTCAGTATCATAGTCTATGCAGACAACTGGACTCTTTCTTATGCAGTTGTAGCTACATTAAAACTGATCTTCTTGTTTTTTTCAGGCCACATTTAAAGGCTGGATGGATATTATGTATGCTGCTGTGGACTCCAGAAATGTCAGTGCTCCAACCAATAGTTTTATAAACACTGGAACTCATTCTTAAGCTGATAGTTTTTGCACATTTGTATTTATGCTAGCACTATTACTGAAACCAATGCTGTCGCTACAACTAACATTCATAACACTGGCAGTCCTTTTAGTTCTAAAACTGGCCCTGGCTCTAATAGAGGAACTAATAATGGCATGATAACTAACACATGACTTTTTACTGAGACTGAAGCTGGAACTGGAACTAACACTGGTTATAATACTGACACTTGCATTAATAGTAGGAGTAACTATTACACTGGTATACTGTACATACTGGAACTGATACTAGTTATATCTAGTGTTGGGACTGTAATGCCACTACTACATATTTGTGGTAACTAGCAACATATCTAGTTACTTTCCAGATTCAAAAACGCCATTACAGTTAGTAACTCAGTTACTTTTTTGTAAGTACTAACTGTAACTAGTTACTAATTTCCAGTAACTTGCCCAACACTGGTTATAACACTGGTACTTATAGTTCTGGCACTGGTAGGATAACTGATAAAAAATAATTCTAATTATGTCACTGGTATTTTTAAACGAATGGAAAAGGTACTAGCAACATTTGTATTTATTGGGGTGCAGATGCTAATACTCATACCTGTATGATAACTGGTTTTGCTTATCCATTGCTCAAACGATAACAACAAAGATAACACGTGAAGTATGTTTTTTTGTACAAAGATCTTTGGGTTATACAAATGATAACTGTTTCAAACTGACTTCTTTGTATAGGTGGAGGATCAGCCGATGTATGAGGCCAATTTGTACATGTACGTTTACTTTGTCTGCTTCATCATCTTCGGCTCCTTCTTCACCCTTAACCTCTTCATCGGAGTCATCATTGACAACTTCAACCAGCAGAAAGCTAAGATATGTTTCAAACCAAACACAGGCTTTATTTTACCTTTTTAAATGGATCAAGTTGTGATAACAAATATGATATTTCTCTGTGAGTAAACTTGATCTTTTTATCTTTACATGGGGGGAACAGATCTTTTCATGACTGAAGAGCAGAAGAAATATTACAATGCGATGAAAAAACTAGGCTCCAAAAAACCACAGAAACCAGTTCCACGACCGGTGGTCAGTCAACATACTTTCTACTGTCTAACTTAACTAAAACCAGACACTAAATTATGATTCAGCTGGGACCAGGACTTTTTCTTTGTTAACTTTGTCTGTTTCCTCTGATTCTGTTTTCCCAGAATAAGTTCCAAGGTCTGGTCTTTGACCTGGTCACCCAGCAGATTTTTGACATCTTCATCATGGTGTTGATCTGCCTCAACATGGTGACCATGATGGTGGAGACGGATGAGCAGAGCGCAGAGAAAGAAAACCTCCTGTACTGGATTAACCTGGTCTTCATCGTCGTCTTCACCGGAGAGTGTAGTCTAAAGATCATTGCGCTCCGGCAGCACTACTTTGCCATTGGCTGGAACATATTCGACTTTGTTGTCGTGATCCTCTCCATCGTTGGTGAGTTGGCTGATCCATGTCATCCTTTCATCTGATGATGTCATTTCGTGATCAGTCATTCCAATGTGTCCAAATGTCTTCTTTTTACATTCAAGGAGCAGAAATCTCATACTTGAAACTTTAGGAAATGTCATACGGTATTTTATATACCAAATAATCAAAGCAATTATTTCTATTTTCTTCCCCCCCCTTCAGGACTCCTCCTTGCTGACATCATAGAGAAGTATTTTGTTTCACCCACACTCTTTCGTGTGATCCGATTGGCTCGTATTGGCCGAGTTCTCCGTCTCATTCGTGGAGCCAAGGGAATCCGCACTCTGCTATTTGCCCTGATGATGTCACTTCCTGCCCTCTTTAATATCGGCCTCCTCCTCTTCCTCATAATGTTCATCTTCTCCATCTTTGGCATGTCCAACTTTGCCTACGTCAAGAAGGAGGGAATGATGGACGACATGTTCAACTTTGAGACTTTTGGGAACAGCATGATCTGTTTGTTTATGATTACAACATCAGCTGGTTGGGACGGTCTGCTGAACCCCATCATGAACACGCCGCCGGACTGTGAACCCAACGTAGAGAACCCCGGATCCCCAGTCAGGGGGAACTGTGGCAGCCCGGCAATCGGCATCGTCTTCTTCACAACCTACATCATCATGTCTTTCTTGGTGGTGGTCAACATGTACATCGCCATCATCCTGGAGAACTTTAATGTAGCCACTGAGGAGAGCGCGGACCCACTGTGCGAGGACGACTTTGAAATGTTCTATGAAACCTGGGAGAAGTTTGACCCAGACGCTTCCCAGTTCATCCAATACAGGTGAGTCCACACAGTCAATGTGGAATTCATCCAAACTTAACTTCCATACTGTTGTTCATGGCCTTCTTCGTGCTCCACAGTAAGCTGTCGGACTTCTGTGACACTCTGAAGGATCCTCTCAGGATTCCCAAACCAAACACAATCCAACTGATCCACATGGATCTGCCTCTTGTTCCTGGAGACAAAATTCACTGTCTGGACATCCTGTTGGCCCTCACTGCACAGGTAAACTTACCTTATCACAATTGGTTGGGTCAAGGTTTACTTACATTATATTCTGAGTCGGTGTCAGGATTGTGTTATGGTATGTTTGATCTTGATCTGATATGTTTGAAAATGTGACTTGGCCTATCTCCCCTTGTGCAGGTTTTGGGGGATGCAGGCGGGATGGATGCCCTCAAAGCCAGTATGGAGGAAAAGTTCATGGCCAACAACCCCTCCAAGGTTCTACTCTATTCTATTACTCCAACTACTGTCTTAGGGACTCTGAGAGTTTACCTTAAACCTGTCTAATCTCACTAAACCATACCATACCACCATACCAATCTGCATGGAAGTTTTGGTATCAACAGACATTTTTACTGGAGTACTTAAAAAAATCAAGATGGTTAGCGCTATCCCCTGACGGCAAAACTTTTTTTTTTTTTATTCAAAACCCTGGCCGGACAGGGGCTTTTCTGTGTGGAGGACCCTAAGTCATAAGACATGCTCTTGAAATATCAAAAATGAAACATTCAACTTCTATATATATGTACTTATTTTGATTAACAGAGGAGGTAGGTAGCACGTCTTCAGCGATACAGCAACTTTCTTATAGTTTATCTCACTGTATGCAGACAACTGGACTTAATACGTTTCAGATTGGACTTTGTGTAAACGTCATTGTTTCCGGACACATTTTTAAAACTTCTCATGACAGACTGAGTGAAGTTCATTGATTGGATCATATTTTAGGGTTGGGAGGTTATATGTCTGATTTGATTATGTTTTATACTAATGCCACACACTTGTTACAGGTGTCATATGAACCAATCAGCAGCACTCTGCGGAGGAAACAGGAGGAGGTGGCAGCAAGTGTGATCCAGAGAGCATACAGGAAACATCTCCTCCAGAGAACAATCAAAATTGCGTCCTACAAATACCGAGAGAAGCAGGAGGGAAGAAGAGGTAAGGAGTTGCCACCTGAGACAGAAGGACTACTCTGTAAACGAATCAGTCAGCTATACGGAGACAAGGAGGAGACAGAAGAGCCTGGTGTTTCAGGCATTTCACGTGCAGATTCTCCTGCCCGGGTGGAGCTGCAGAGCGAGTTTCTCCTTCACGCTGCTCCTCCCCTCAGAGTCCCTGACTTCCTCCGAGATGAGGACCTGAAGGAGTCTATTGTTTGATGATAGCCAAAGCTTGTGAGGTGTTCACTGCGGGAGGAATGAGGACTCAGCAGAGCGACAGATCGCAGCAGAGACGACTGTGTGTCTGATAAGTGGATGCGGCAGATTGACTGTTAGTGACGATTAAAATCTGCTACAAGTTTATTAAAACTGTCTTTGGATATTTTCGCTCTTCTTCTGGCTTTTGCACTTGAAACATTTTATCACTGTGTCTTTATTTCCTATTTGTGTGGTGAAAGTTTTCAAAACTCTCTATGTGTTACTAACGTCAGCTATTTATAATCTACACTACTAACAATTTGCAGCTTCATCAGTCGGTCAAAATGTAAGCCAACTCTTTGACTCTAATACTGCCGCAATGATCAGGCCCTCCAGCAAATGGGAGCTTTTAAAGGTCACATATTATACTCCTTTTCAACACGTTTAATTAAGTCTCAGAGGTCCCCAAAACATGTCTGTGAGGTTTCTTGCCAAAACTCCACTCTTATCCTGCATGTCTATAAACTCCTCTATTTCAGCCAGGAAACAGGCTGTTTCTGTGTCTGTAGCTTTAAATGAAAGTGAGCTGTTGGACCATGCCTCTCGGGGAGGGCTTGGGTGGCTTGGGCATTCTTGCACCATGCCAAATTGTTAACGGTCAGAAGGCAGACTCAGAGGACAGAGCAAACACCTAGCTGTGGGAGTGTCACCCACCTGGGGGAGGGGTTACTGCCCTTTGTGATGTCACAAAGGGAAGATCTCCAAACAGCCTAGTGTTTTCATTTTATGATAAGTGGAGCAGGCAAAAGACGGAGAGGATGGACTTAGCCCATAATTAGGGGGGGTTGTAGACAGACTAGGGGCACATTTAAGTGTTCCAAAAATAGGGTAAAGTGTATTTTGCATAATTTGTGACCTCAAATGGACCAGTGAAGAGCCAATCAGAGCCAATCAGAGCTGCTTCAGACGCACTTCAATGTCTCACAAAACGTTTTTGTGACTTGCCTCCTAAAATAGATTGTCTCTCAACTGGGAAGGTTTGGCCCTGAATCAAAGCTGACAGGTACGGTTTCCACTCTCAACGAGTCATATGAGGTGTGGGGGAGCAGGCAGCATGCATCTGATCATAACCTAACAATAAAATAAATAGGTTGCAGTATACTAACATTATTTATTGTATGATCATATCGTGTTAAGAAGTGGATTCTTTGGTCTCTTGGATCTCACATAATTCAATTATGATAAAAAGCAAAAATGTCGATGTGATCATTGACTCACATAATTTCTTTTTTATTTAATATTGTTTTACTAGGAGTTTATTTCTTATGAAAATGCTTCACTGTGATGTTAAGAGAAGGTTCAGTTGTTGTCTCTCACGTGCAGGTTGCTTAGTAAAAATGGATTTACCTGAAGCTCTCTCTTCTTCAATGAGCAGATCCTTCACTTTCTTTCTTTCTTTCTTGATCTCTTCTCTTTATGTCTTTATTATTTAACATATTTTTCTATGAAGTCTTGTCTATCAGTGTTAAAATCATATTTAACATATAAATTATGCTTCAAGGTAATGAATGAATCAGTGCAGCAATTATTTGTTGACTGAAACGTCTTTTTCTTTTCATCTTTGGCTTTATTCAAAGAATAAACTCAGAGATTAGGTGTGTTAAACTTGTTGCTAAGAAACCAGCGCTTCAAGTGATTGGCTGTTTGAGTGTTAGATTCATCAACCTGCTAAAATGTTTGAGGAATATGCACATCAGTTGAAACCTGCAGTGATGAAAAAGTCATTAAAGCTTCAAACTGTCCTTAAAATGTTTCTGCTGTCGTTCTTCAAGATCACCCGAACTTCACACATGCTCAATTGTTTAGCTTTCTATTATTATTATTATTATTATTATTATTTTGTTCCTGCACACACCTGTACATTTCCATACCTCAGTACCAGGGGTCATCAACTGCATTTGTACAAGGGCCAGCTTTTTTCCTGACTGACACTGTGGAGGAAGGACTTTTAAATATGCTTCCACATAAGCCTGACAGCTGTCAAGCACGATGGGAAGAAGCTGGTGTCACCTAATGCGAGTATTTCAGCCTTGGGATTTTATTTTTATGTTCATTGTTTAATCACCGGAGATAATTTATATTCTGGGAGTCGGATGGGAAACTTTTGGGGCACCGGATGTGGTCCCAGCGGGCCGCCAGTTGGTGGTCACTGCTCTTTACCTTTAATGTGACACACTGTACACGTCTGTACAAAATCTCGTGGTATGGTTCCACTTCCTGCCTGGCTCAGAGGCCGTGCAGCAGCAGCTGTTCTCAGATCGAAACGGCCAAAGTTCAAAGAGAAAGACAAGAAGAGCAACAGCTGCCAACACAACTGACAAACTGAGTATTACATCACACAAACACACACACACACCCACGCACACATTTTAAGTTTCTTGTTTCAGTCATCGAATGTTTCAAAGGAAATCTTTCTGCGTGCTGAAGCCACTCTAATGTTTAACTTCAAATAAATAAACTGATGAAGACATTTCAGAGCTCCTCGTGGCAATTCGACCCGAAAAAAGTACTTGGAATTGTATCAGATCAAACATTAAAAAAATTATATTTCGAAATTTTATGTCAACATGATATTATTTACTGCTGACAGAACTGTTTAACTTAATTCAGTCTGTGTGTCTGTCGCCCTCTGCTGGCCCTCCTTTGAACTAAACTCTGTTTTACTCACACAGATAATAATCCTGCCAGCTTCAGCAGGCAAGAAAATATTGTAGTTTGTTTAACTTTAAATGCAATGGTGTGTCTCCAGGGGCGTGTCCAGAGGGGTGGCATGGGCCCCTCCTTGAAATCTTATAATTCGTAACTAGGCTATTTGCCCTGCCAGAGGAAGGACTTATGTTGAAATCCACTATTCAGCCTGTGTGTTTTCAGATCACAGATGTTTGTTCGCAAATTAAAATACTTTAAATCTTTTTTTGAGTCCTTGAATAATTAAGATTGTAGATATATGTATAAGTTGCCATTATCTTGTGTTACTTAAACATTGATGTGATAAGTGCAAACAAAAGGGGTAAATAAAGTTGCGTGCACCACAAATTTCAGGCCACCCCTGCACAAATCAGTGCCCAAGTTGGGGCACCCCAGTCCAAAAAGTCTGGACTCTCCCCTGTGTTTACCCCCCAGAACAGTTTGTTCAGGATGATGTGACACCTGAGACATGACGAGACTCTTCAGAGGACGAGTTCAACGTGATGTTTTTCTTCAGAAGACTGTTCGACATGAGGTGTACTTTTTTTTATAAAAGTGTTTTTTTTCCATAATAAAGTGTAGGAGACACAATACATTGTAACACAGAAAATCCCATCCTCCCCTGAATTTGCAAAGTGTTCTCTCTAACCCAGATGGGTCTGGGTAACTAAGAGGATCGTGCCCTCTCCCAAACTCACACCTGTGGAGTGCGAATCAGTACTATTGGTATGGTACTATGTGTCTCGAATGTCCTCATACAAACAGGACAAATCAAATGAAATGCTAGGGATACAGCTAGAGGAAAATAAAAAGAAGATTGATTTACATGATATGTCTCTAAAGGACACACATTCAGTGTGAAGTATCTCAGCAGGAGACATGATCAGTGTGACCTGTCTCTCTTCAAAAGACATATACAACATCAGGTACCTCTACAGGAGACACGTTTGACGTCCATATATCTGCAGAGAAAATAACATAATAAATGAAATAACATGTCTCATCATAGTACAGGTTACAGCTGATGTGTCTTCTTAGAGGACATCATTGAAATGACCTGTCTCATTATAGGACATGTTCACCATAACATGTCTAAGCAGTCAAATTTCAATATTTCGCATCTCTACAGTGGACACAGTCAACGTGAATTGACGGTTCAGAGGACATGATGTGTCTCTCTTCAAGGGGACACGTTTAACATGACGGTTGATCAAAGTGTGACCCTGCGGAGGTGAGCTGAGGTTTTTTGATTATCATCATGTGGATGAGATGATGATGGAGGTTTGTTAAGATGAATGAGCTTGTTTCTGCTGTCAGAGAGTGAATATTCAAAGTGAAAAAAACAAATGTGTCAACTAGAAGGTCACATCATACGTAAACACAGACACACACACAGATGCAAACACATACACGCACACACACACAAACAAACACACACACACCTCATTTAACACAGTAACAGTACAAGAATATTGAGAATATTTCACTGCTGGTGATTAATGAGCTGAAAATATAATTTAGAGGATATTATACACACAAAGTAAGACATCGTCTCTTATACTATGTAGAATCTCCAACAGAGATGTTAGATATCATGAAGGTGGTTGTAATCTTTCTTTGTCGACCAGGTTTCCTCTTCATGGTCTGTGCAAAATCACATGAGTCAGAGGTGCTGCTTGTAAAGCCCCTGAGGGCCGACAAACTTTAAACCACAGCAGTGGCTCAAAATGAGCACATTTTGGAATGACAGTAGGAAACATCCCTAAGGGGGGCACCCCATCTCTCCCTCTCGTTGCCCTGCTAAGCATCTCATGCATGATAATATAATAATAATAATAACTGTATTTATATAGCACCTTTTTAAAAACACAGGTTTACAAAGTGCTTGAACAAACAGCAAAAACAAGAACAAAGCAAACTAAAGCAAACACAGAAGAACATAAACAACAGCAAGAACATAACAAATGCAAAATACTAAAAATAATTAAATACAATTCAACAGAAAAGAACCCAAAGTGCACGATACCCAACAGACATATATAACCCAACCATCACAAGAACCATCACAAGAACCATCACAAGAACCATCATAAGAACCCAACAACACGAGCTGAGACCAAGAGGAACCAAAGATTTAAAACGATGTAAGAAACTAAAAGAGCTAAAAGCAAATAAAAAGATAACAGCAATAAGAAGGTAAGAGAAGTAAAAGAAATAGAAACAAGTTGTTAAAGGATCAAAAAAACTATAATATTAATAAAAATAAAAAGTAAATATAAATATAAAACGTAAATAGACAAAGTAAGTAAGATAAGATATTACCAAGTTAAAACACAAGAGGAGTTAAGATAAGAGCATAAATGGCAGTAAGGACAGTAAGAAGTAAAAAAAGATAAAAATAGTAAAACCAGTAAGAAAAGACATTAAGATTCCTGTGAAAACCCCAAGTCTTGGAGTGAAAAAAGAGATGAAGAGGAGTAAGCTGCAGGACAATAGAAGACATGATGGGGATGAACGCTGGTTGGAGGGGCCCCAAATAGATTTTTGCCCAGGGCCTGAGCAGACTGTAGAATCACCACTGAGAGCAGTAACCCTTGGGCAGGCACCCTTAAGAGCAGTGCAGAGGTAGAGCAATCTTTTAGACAGTAGCCCAAGGAGTCGAGACAGAAACCCTCAGGCAGAGGGGGTGACACTTGACCAGGGGTTAGTCCCACCCTGCAGCATTGGCAAGAGGAGGACCAAGTGGACAGAGAAGCTTTGGAAGTGAAGCCTGCAGTGTAGATGCTGCAACACTGGAGGCCAGCAGGGGAACCGCCTTAAGGGCCAGCATGTCAACGATGATGATGTGGCTGAAAGTGGAGGCAGATAAATGAACATTTAACACAGGAACGCTGGATTCAAACTGCAAAAGAAATATTTTTTAATTCCATTGGGAGTTTCATGAGTTCATTGATGGTTGTTATTGTGATTTGTTGACTAGCTGTTTGTCAACTTGCAGTTAACTGAGCTTTCAGAGATCAGCTTGTGTTTGTTGTGTGTTGACTCTCTGCTTGTATCACTGTCACGGAGCGATGAATACATTCAGTTTCCAGTGTAATATAACTGTTAAAGGTCTGACCCCTCAGATCAGTGACAAGCTGTGAATAAATTCAGATCTCTGAGGACGAAAACATCAAACATCTGACTCTGTTTTCTAAAAGTGGATCTGACATTTTTACATTTTCACAGCAGCAGCCAGTTTCCTGTAACTCTGCTCACAATATTGAAAAGGTTTCTCTCAGAAAATGTTCATTGCATCATTTTGTTCGATGGACTCCTGTTATTGTTTTCCCTTCATTAATATGTATAATTTCACAGGCTTTCAGCTGGACTGGGCCTACTGACATGCTAAATAATCAGATTTCATGTTGAAACACATAAAATAACACTTCCATCTTATCATTTCTAGAGTTCTAGTGAATATCTGTCTTCAGATCCAAAACCTCCAAGATAAACTAGTTTAAATGTTTCATTCAGTTCATTTTTGTTGCGCAAAAACACAAACTCTGATGTTGAAATTCTTAACACTTTAGGAATAAGCAATCAGTACGTATTGTTATGTTTCTGACGATGCCGACAGTCTGTTGGGACTTGGGTTGGGAATCAGGGGTCAGTGGTTCAAGTCCCTATACAGACCACAGTATGTCACTTGGGACTGGATGCTGGAGAGGTGCCACTTCACTTCCTGAGCACTGCTGAGGTGTCCTTCAGCCAGGCACAGATCCCCCCCCCCCCCCCCCCCCCCCTCCATCTGCTCATGTGCTCTCTTTTGTGTGCAGTCCCTCACCCTGACACCCGTCTGCACTGGGACTTTGCGCCCAAAATTTCAAGGAATGTTGTCCTGTGTCTAATTAGTGAAAAAATAACAGAAAATATTGATCAATGAGTCATTAATGAGCCTTTATATAAATATGTGTAGTAAGTGTTTTAATTGATTCTATTGTCAATGTTATTAATAATACATGTGTTGTGATTTTGCTTGTTGCCCTTTGGGAAACCTTAATGTCCTATTGGGGAATAAATAAAGGTTTGGTAGTGATATAGTTTAAGGTTTCTACAGTAGAAATACAATCAAATACAGCTTACAAGTTTACATATAAATGGTCTTATGTTGAGTTTTATAGCCTGTTGTTTTTGTAAATATATTACTGATTTCGAGAGAAATTGTACTTAATGTTCCAGTTTTTCCTTTAACAGTCAGCTTTTTCCCATTTCTACATATTCATTTGAAGGTGTTAGTGGTAAACAGAGGACAACACACAGTACACACATGCACAAACACACAGGCACACACACGTAGTTTCATGTTTCTGGCGATACATTTATTCAATAAGTTTTCTTCTATAAAACCGTAATATTGGGCTGAAAACCTCAAACAGCTCTGAACTCCGATCAGATAAACTCCAAACAGAACGGAAAAAAGAACCTGAACCTACCATGGAAAAAGGTCAGACTCTTTATTCTTCCTTTTTCTGATTTCACAAACTTGACAAGTTAATTTATATGGTTGTTTTTCTCTGAGCCTTAAAATCCGGTCTCACAGTTCTGTCTCTTACCTGTGCTTCTCTTACTTGTTTGTCTATTACCTGTCTGTTTTACCCCTATACCTCACCCGTCTCTCTCTCTCACACCTGTCAGTCTCACCTATTTCTGTCCCTATATAACTGTATATCTCTCTCCTGCCTCTCAGTCACATATCTGTCTGTCTCACCTGTCTCTCATCTTTCAATCTCTCACCTGTCTCGACTGTTTTTCTCCTACCTGTCTTTCACCTGTTTGTCTCACCGCTGTCTTTATCCTACCTGTCTGTCTTACACTTGTCTGTCTCTTACCATTCTGTGAGCTGAGTAACTTTTTTTCTAACAGTTGCCATAGCCCACCTGTCTCTTTCACCCATACAGTAATTGTCTCACACCTGTTTGTCTCTCACCTGTCTTCATCTAGCCTGTTTCTCCTTCATCTTACACTGTCTCATCTGTCTCTCTCTCTCGTTTGTCTCACCTGTATGTATCTCAAATTGCTGTCTCACCTGTTTCTCTCCTGTCTGTCTCCCAGTGGTCCTCCTGCTGTCCATGTTGTCTCTGGGAGTCTCCTCTCAGCCAATCACAGACGTCCAACGTTTGTTCTCCATTGCTGTCAGCAGAGTCCAACACCTTCACCTGCTTGCTCAGAGACTCATCTCTGACTTTGTGAGTGTATGGCAGCCTAGAGGGACAAAATACTTACAAAACACAACAGGGATTAAAAGAAGAAACACACAACAGTAAAATAGAAAATGCTCCACAGGGCATGTAATGGCAGGAAGCATTGTCATTAACTACCACTGTGTTTATAACTTTAGATTTTCAGTTTTGTAACTTTGGTATTTCTGTGTTCACAACTCTGTATTACTGTTTGTCTTTCTGTGTGATGTGTTTGTTAGGAGAGCTCACTGCAGACCGAGGAGCAACGTCAACTCAACAAAATCTTCCTACAGGATTCTTGCAACTCTGACTACATCATCAGCCCCATCGACAAGCATGAGACGCAGCGCAGCTCTGTGAGCGAACTACACAGTACTACACATTCAGTACAGAACACATCATAAAGCTAAATACTGTTAAATGTTATGAAATGCGTTGCAACAAAAAAAAGTACAGAATGCGGTGCAATTCTTTGTGAGAATTTCACAGAACCAGCAGAGCACAGTACTACACAGTACAAAACAAAATTACACTGTAGCGAATAAAACTGAAAAAAGTACAATATATTAATGTAATTTTGGAAAAGCTCAATAACGTCATTCTTTGTCATTGTGTTATTGTCGTCTGATTTTGTTAGACTGTTGTTTTTATTTTGTAGTTATCATTTTTATTATGTCATTGTGTTGTCGGTTTTCAGTTAGTTTTGTTATATTTTATTTATTAAGACAGATAATAGGATAACCTCACACGGGGCACCATATTTTACAGTCTTGTGGTGTTTTCACACATGCACAAAAGTCCTGAAAATTCTCTAAAATTGTTAGGGTGGGGATAATTTTTATATCCTGTGATCTTTGGGCATGTAAGAAGTTGCTTCATACTCTTTTGTGGGCCATAGACTCAAAAATAAATCCATACTTTGAACAGGCATTTAGTAAATAGGCTGCAGATTAAGTTATTGAAATAACTTCATTACTTTTATGCAGGGAAAATGAAATCACTCAGCGCTATTTGCAAGGCAGTTCTCTTAAGAAAAACAAGAACAATAGATTGGTTGCAACAAATATTCTTCTACATATCTATCTCCTATCTTCTCATTGGTTTGAGGTTCTAAAGCGGTGTTCTGAATGGTTCGTGCATGTTCAGAAGCTATTCTCATCTTAGTTCTCTGTGATTTATAACCGAGAACCAGACTTAGACTTTGAGTTAAGCTGTGGTTCTGAATGGTTCTAGGTTCTTAAGCTTTGTTGTTATTTGTTCCAGGTTCTGAAGCTGTTGTCCATCTCCTATCGTTTGGTTGAGTGCTGGGAGTTTCCCAGTCGTTCTCTGTCTGGAGGTTCTGCTCCAAGGAACCAGATTTCCCGCTCGTTAACTGAATTGAAGACAGGAATCGTGCTGCTTATCAGGGTGAGAAAACACACACACACACACACACACACAAGAACATGATTAAATCATACAATACTCACTAATGTGACCGACCAACCTACCTGCCTAATTCTGCAGGCCAATCAGGACGGAGCAGAATTCTTCCCTGAAAGCTCCCCCCTTCAGCTGGCTCCTTACGGAAACTTTTATCAAGGTCTGGGAGCTGACGAATCGCTGCGACGGACCTACGAACTGCTGGCCTGTTTCAAGAAAGACATGCACAAGGTGAGAAAGAGGAGAGCCTGATGTAATGATGATGAAGATACTGATGATTAAATGAAGTACTGATAATGTCTACGTTTACAGGTGGAGACCTACCTGACCGTGGCAAAATGTCGACTCTCTCCAGAAGCAAACTGCACCTTGTAGCCTGGCCTCTCTACCATGAAGCCACACCCTTGTTATTGATGTCAGCCCGCGTGTTTGTAGCTCTGCCTCCATGTTCCCTTACTCTGCTACCTAGTATTAGCATTAGCTTTACCTCTGTCAGTGTTATTATTGAGCATGTTTAGTTGCTGAACTCTAAAGAAGTGATGTACTCCTGTCACAATGTGTAATAAAGTGTGTGCTGTGTTGCATTCAGAAGTATGTTTGTGTCGTGATGATTTATGAACCTCCGCTGATGAGAATTGCTGTTTCTTCTTTATGGCTTCAGGCTAATTTGGTTCTTAACGTTCCAAATCATTCCAGTCATTTTGTGTTTTTTCTTCATTTTCTCTGATAGATGCATGAGGCATTCATACCCTCCAACCAAATTAAGGCCATAATCAAAAGGGCACCAACACAAATTTACTGAATTTACAAATTCTTCTATCAATGAGCAGAGCAAGCAAGCCTCTTTGTCCCCTCCAGTATCTGCTTAACCAAAGCCTGACTGCCTTCTGAGGCGATCCTACAGGATAACAACTACACACAATTTGACCAAATAAAACACGACACCTTAACAAATTCAAAACGCTGGGATTTTAATGGGACAAAAATAACTACATAATTAAACAAAGATCAACTCAAAAACATATTTAACAAAACACATCAAACAATCCCTGACTGAGCAGCACCATGCAGCAGTAACCACTCCAAAACTTCCGTTTTAAACACTGAGGCTAGGGCCCTTTCCGAATTATCACAGTTCAGTAGTCAGTACTTTTCAGTATGGAGTTTCAGTATACTGAACTCTCGTGGTCATTTTTTGGGTCCACCTCAGTATACTGAACATTTCAGTATGGATACTAACTTCCTGGTTTCATGCAGTATGGATCAGATGCGTGCTTACAGGAAATGAATTGTGTTTTACCACCCACAATGCTGTGCGAAATTAAACGTAAATCGTCACTTCACGTGCGCCTCCAAATCAAAACAAACGAGCGTGGATTAATTGAATAAATTTTTAATCTAGAGTTAAAGTCCCGACTGAAATCACTACTTTTAATTAACAACAGAAAATAAAACAAATATCTGCATTATTATAAAACCTTTCCCCCTCTATTTAAATAATGATTTAACTATTTAAATGCGTCTTTATTGGTTTATTTTACTTTATATTCTGTATCTTACTGTCTTTCATTTGTACTTTTCTTTATGTACTGTATGTTATTTAGTTATTTAATCTGCCTTTTACTTGATTTACATTGTGATATTGTTTTTTGTTTACCTGCCTGTATATGCCCATTACTCCTCTTGAATAAAGCTAAACAAAAAAAAAACAAAAAAAAAACGGGTGGATGCGGCCGGTTCGGGTAACGTAAATGACGTCACTTCCATACTGAATGAATCAGACGAAGTAGGAACAAATATCTGCCTACTGTGTGTGCATACTGAATAGTAGGTACTAACAGTATACAGCACGGATAGTAGGTACTGCCTACTGACAGACTGAGTAGGTACTTGGCAATTCGGATACAGCCCTGGTCACTACTGCACATCGTTATGGTTACATCTGTTTACATCTGTTAGTCCGATCACTGTCCACTTATATCTACTCCTTTATATTTTGTATTTTTAAGTTAAGTTTAAGCTTTAAGTTGTATTTAAATTGACACTTTATATTTAGGTTAAAATGTTTCGTACTTGCACTGTTGTTAATTTACTGCTCTGTGTGCCTTTGAATTGCCCCAAAGTTTTTTGAATTGAATTGAATTACAGTTGTCACAGAGGACAGTTTTCTCTGGCACCACCAGGGGGCGACAAATGCCCTCCCCTGCGTTACATACTTTTCACCAACAGGGGGCGCAAGCATTTTCTTCGGCTCTTTCCGTTTGGTCATCGTTCATCTTCGCTTCGACTTCGTCTCCTTCTCGGGTTTTATCGGGTAGTTTCGGCTGTTAACGGTCGGTGTGTTCAAATGTTCGGCCGCAGCTCCTCCTGCAGACCGTAGTGAAGAAAGAGCGTAGAGAAAATAGGGAAACAGACGACAAGAGCGGATAGACGGAGTGTGGAAGCGGAATGACGGTGCTGCAGGAACCTGTCCAGGTAAACACACAGGTTCAGGTCGTTGTCATGAGCGGGGCTTCGAGTATTCCTAAAAGCCGGGGGGCTCCCTTCTCCGTCCCGGCCACAGCGGCTGGTCCAGTCCGCGGTGTGAGAGCTTCTCCCCCGCCACAGGCCCCGCATCCCGCCGCTACCAGCTCCGAACATTTTAAATGTGGAATTGCTGTTAAAAGTTGACAATCTCAACGATTATATATCGATAGAATGATTCATTACCTAATCACAATTCTGGTTCGTTCTCTTAGGTCCGGTTGTTACAGTTCAGAGAGGTCACGCCAGACACCTTTTAAAAATCTGTCATATTGAGGTTTCAACTTGTGTCGGTTCAGAAATCAACCTAAAAAAATGATTTTGATTATCTTTTAAGATAATATTGATACTGCAAGTCGATTCGGCGTGGATCTGATGGTTGCTGCATCGCTTGGTTACATAATCTTGACATTTATTTCACGTATTTGTCTCATGTTTCTGTGCTCAGGCTCAGGTCAAAATGCGCCGCTCGGTCTCGACAGTTGCAGCGCAAAACACTTAACAAAGTTGATATTATTCTTCCATGGATCATGTTTAGTTCAATGTGACCGCGCCGAATAAAACAGTAAACACTATTCATCCGTTACAGCTGATTTAGAAAGGGGTTCGTCTCTTCTGATTAGCAGTGTGTTCACAATCAGCTATAATCTAAATGGAGTTCTGTATTATTAGCAATGCTAATGCCCGGATGCTAACGCCGTGGCTAACGTGTAGCCTAGCCGCTTCACTTACAAGAAATCCTCCATTAAAGTTTACGAGACAACAGAGACGGCTCCATAATACTGTATTCAGTTTGAACTGGAAACAGCCGCTAACACAGAGGCTTAAAATAACCAATAACTTGTTTAATGTGCTTGTTTCAGGCGTTAACTAACCACCGCTTACTTAGCTGCTTGCTAACAATATTAGCCATCAGCTGGTTAGCTGCCATGTCAGCCAGTCCGACCAAATTAACCGAATTAAAACAGAATTTAATTTAGTGTTGAGGTTCAGGCCCAGTATAGAGACCCCACTAGTGTGTTTGTGTTATCACTGAGGACTCAACATTAGTCTAACACATTTTAATTGACTGTTGGATATTACAATGCTGTGTTGAAATGAATGTAATGGATGTGGTTATTCAAGTTTTATAAACGTCATATTATCACTTACAGTAAAGATTTATAATCAGTCATTGCATCTTCACCTCTGCAGAATCTTTAGGAGAAAGCCTGTTTGATCACTGACTTTTACTTAAGTCTGTCTGTGTCTCTTGAGGAAAGAAAGGTGCAGTAAACATAAACAAACTGATGGTTATTATCAAGGTACAGTTTATTACATCAGTGTTATTGAAAAGGGAAACAGCTTATTATCCTAACAAATAACAATCAAATCAACTTTATTTATATAGCACTTTAAACACAGCATTGATTGATCCAAAGTGCTGAACATTGCAGAAACAAAACATTAAAAAGTAACAGGCAAGAATAATAACAATTAAAAAACAAAAACAGAAAAAAACAGGTTACTGAACATTTAAAGCAATTGAGTAAAACTATTAAACACCAGTAGTGTTTAATAGTGGGAGAGAGACGGATGTCTGGGGGCAAAGAGTTCCACAGTTTTGGTCCTGCAATAGAAAAGGTCCGATCCCCGTTGCACCTTGTCCTCGATTTAGGAAGTGACAGAAAGTTTTGTGCAGATGACCTAAGATCTCTCACCGGTTTATATGGGGACAGGAGTTCTGAGAGGTAGGCGGGGGCAAGTCCATTTAATGCCTTAAACACAGTCAGAGGTATTTTAAAATCAATCCTGAGCTTGACTGGCAGCCAGTGCAATGATGCTGAGCAGTATGTTAGTGTGGTTGACACAACATCTGTCTGACCTGCATGGTCTGGTTTTCACAGGTTTCTGTTGTGGTAGATAGATATACTGTATTGTCTGTCCCAACAGAGACAGAAATTCTCCTTCGACAAGGCTCGAACAATAAACACAACTCACATTAAAAACAGAAAGTGCAGTACATTAAAAGAGGACTTAAAAACAACAGTTTCTAAAAAAAGGGGGGGGGGGTGTCTATTTGATTTTGTTCAGAATGGTTATTGCAGAGGGAATGAAGGATTTTTTTGTAGATGTTTTTCGATGGTAGATGGTGAGAGGGGGTCGCTCTGTGATCAGGGTGGCTCTCCTGATCGGAGAGGGTAGTTTGTGGTGAACCGATAATTTTGCTGGCCTGATTAACGATGCGGGAGAGTTTGGTTTTGTGTTTGGTGGTGAGGGAGTTGTATCAGGATGAGATGTTAAAAGTGAGGATGGATTCAATAAGTGATTGGTAAACCAGAGTTAAAATACGTTTGCTGACATTACTATGCACTTACTATGCACAGGGATTCTGCACACACATACAGTGATGTCTTTTAATGTTCTTGTGTGTGTCAAACAGCCAATGTAAGCACGGCTGTGTGCAGGACAGGTTGTCTGTAGGGGCCGCATCAGGAGGGGAGACTTCAGTCTGGGTTCTGGAGTCTACACAGAACCCCCCTGTCTCCAAATATTGATTGTGTTTTTATGATTAATTTGGGCTGGTATAAAGTGAAGCAACTGCCCAAAAAAGGTAATTGAACCATCTAGAGGGCAAATAAAACCTTGAGGGAGCTTTTTTAACAACCAGTTAGAATACATATCTTGCATTAATAATACATTGTCAACACAACTGGGAGGAAACTTTTAAATGTCTTGACTCAGGTTACAGTGTGATTTTGACCAGCACAGATCTGTTGTTTTTAAATCCAGCTGGAAAGAACAGCAATTTCTCTCAGAATGCCCCTTAGAACCAACACTGCTTTCTATAACCTGTTATTCCAATGTCTTAGCATGTGCCATGATGGCATATTGCTGCATGAAGCAAAGTGCAGCTCCGTGAGAGCTCTAAGCTTGTCACTCAGAGATCTGCACAACAAGCACTGTGTCCAGAGATGAACCTAGTCTGAACTTGGGGCGTAGTGCTTTGTGATCTTAATTGCACCCAGAAATGAGCACAGCTTAGACTCAATTGTCTAAAAAGGCCTTCACATTTCTCTGTTTCATTCTGGTCTTCTAGACACCAGTAAACTACTTCCTAACATACAAGTTCTATTTTAGGTCGGGTTGGACAAGTTGTCTTTGTGGGCTCAGGACCATTCTGGGTCAAGAGTAGTTGACAAAGTGGGGTTGGACAAAGATGAGATGGAGATAAGCTAGTTGTCCTTATTCATTGATTATGTTGCTTCAGGAGTAGTTACCATTGGGGCCAAGACTAGCTGTTTGGTCAGCACTAGTTGACAAAGGGTATTCAGGACCTGTTGACCATGTGGGGTTATCTAATTGTCTATGTTGTTGGTTCAGGACTTGTTAATGATGTAGGACCAGGACAAGTTGACTATGTAATAGGACTAGTTGATGAAGAGGGTTCAGGACAAGTTGACAATTTGGTTTCAAGACCGGTTGAGGTAGGGTTGAACGTGCTGACCATATGGGGTCAGGACTTGTTGAGATTAAATCAGGTGTAATAGTCTATTTTGGGTCAAGGCTAGAAATGCATTGTTTCAGTTTAAGTATCTGATAACAGTCCAGTATGGACTCAGATAGCTAGATTAGTGAATATGGGCTGATCCATGGGGATGAACTATACATTTCAGTTCTATGCTGTTCTGTGTTTACAGTAAGCATTGTGCACATACAATGGCTTCGTCATCAGTTCCCTGGCCTCTAAAAGAATGTATAAGAATAATGCTGAGCAGAGTTAATGGATGTAAAAGTTATATGCTTCACCAGACACCTGGAGCTCTGACGTTAGCCAGTTTTCACATTTAATAGTTGACTGGTTGGACATGAGTTGCACGACAAGCATGAGACAATGCTAGCAACGTGAAAAAGAAATGGACAACACGGGGGTGCAGAGTTTAGGCTGCTTTGCACATGCAATGCGGCTCAACGAGGGTTCGCTGAAGATTTCTAAAGAAGTTCATGTAGGCTTCCCCTGAAATTGTCCTGACTGAGTTGCATATTCACACAGATAGATGGATTGATTCCAAGGGAAATCCAAAATTGCACCTCACAGTGGGAATTATTTTCTGTCGGACTGTAGCAGGGGTCTCAAGACTCAGAAACAGAAGAGAGCAAAACGTAATGAAGCAGTTTCATTATATACTCATAGATCTATTAGTCACACTCGTAAAATCTACTGTCATGCCCTTTTCACAGGACATAAAAATCATCTCTCTTGCTCGTTCACAGTGAATTTTTCTCTGTCATTTCTGCTGCGTTCTCCCATCAGCACACCCTGAGACTAGTTGTACGATGGGGCTCAGCACTAGTCCGTGTCTCACATTAAACTCCCCTCGTTCTCTCTCCTTTTCTCTATCTCTCTGTGTTCAGGCTGCAGTGTGGCAGGCTCTGAACCACTACGCCTACCTGGACGCCGTTTTTCTCGCCGAGAGACTCTATGCTGAAGGTAACGTTTGTCTGTCTCTTAGTTTGTTTTAGATATACACCTGTGTGTCTCTCTGACCGGACACTTTGCTGTCTGTATATCTTCCTGTCTTGCCTCCCGGTGAGGCGTACATGTTTACCTGTTAGTCTGACTGAACACCTGTCTGTCTCTCAGTGAGGTCAGAGGAAGCCCTTTACCTGTTGGCTACATGTTATTACCGCTCGGGGAAGCCATATAAAGCGTACCGGCTGCTGAAGGCTCACAGCTGCTCCACACCACAAGTTCGATTCCTGCTGGCGAAATGCTGCGTCGAGCTCAGCAAGTAAGCAGATTCCACGGTCTCGATGAATGCTCGATTCTGATTAGTACACCTATCAATGGACTCCATCTAACTCTGTCTCCTTTCTTTCTTTCAGGCTGGCAGAAGGAGAACAGGTTCTGATTGGTGGAGTGTTAAATAAACAGAAGAGTCAGGATGACATCATTACAGAGTTTGGAGACTCCGCCTCCTTCACGCTGTCGTTACTGGGACACATTTACTGGTAAGAAACAATCCCCCCAGACTGTGTGTTGTTATAGACTTCACTTGTTTTGACATCTCTCTTCTCTCCCCCCTCTCTCTCTCCCCCCCTCTTTCCCCTTCTCTCTCACTCTCTCTCGCTCTCTCTTGTGCTCGCTCTCTGAGCAGTAAGACAGATCGTGTTGCTAAAGGTGCTGAGTGTTTTCAGAGAAGTCTAACTCTCAATCCGTTCCTGTGGTCACCTTTCCAGAACCTCTGTCATCTAGGTATATCAAACACACACACACACACACACACAAACACACACACCTGTAGTTCATCGACATCGTCATATGACAAATGTATTAACTTATGTCGTCTTTGTCTCAGGAGAGAAACCAGATCCAGATCAGGTCTTCAGGTTGTCCTCTCTACAAAATTCCTCTATAGCCCCACCCCCTCCATCTGTTAGCCCTGCCCAGAACCCCTCCCACCGCTTAGACACCGCCCTGATGGAGACACCACAGGACACACTAGTACGTACTTCTAGCTAAGTGTATTGTAAACATATAACTGAGTCAATCGCAGTCTGATCATTTGGTTGAATGTGTTTTTCTTTTTCGCCTCTCTTCAGGAGTTAAATCGTTTGAATTTAGAATCTTCTAATGGAAAGCTGACATCTGATTTGTCAGTCTCCTACATTGACTCCTCCCTCATCTCCCCGGAGACTGGCTCACTATTGGGTAACACAGTGTCCATGGCGTCAGCTGGCTCCTTGCTGGCGAAACAGAATAAGCCTAAGAGTGGGCGGAGTTTACTCGGAGGACCCGCTGCTCTCAGCCCACTGACGCCCAGGTGAGTCCACTCACATCCGCAAGTTAGCAGACATTTGATAAGTCGACCAGTCGCATAATGCTCACTTTGTAGCCATCGGTCGACCAATAGCAACACTGCACAATGTGATGTCATCAGACACCAAAAAGCGCATATGTATTGGGTGAAGGTAGAAGAATGTCAGCGTAATGTTATTTGTATTTATTTATGCTTTATTTTAACCTCAGATAAAAGGTTAAGGCCTCCATCACCTCCCGTAGAATCACAAATGTGAAAAAGAACACATCAAGAAAAACCAGTTTCATTCTTCATCTGAACACTTGTTGCTGTAACGCTGCATGAAGCTGTGTGAGCCTTGAGTGTCACTGTATGTAACAATCACTGTGTGTCTGTGTAGTTTTGGCATCCTGCCCCTGGAGCCAAGCCCGGGAGAACCCACATATCTACAGAACTATTCAGCTACGATGGAAACACAATCTACAGCTCCCAACAAGAAGGTACACACACCTGCTGCATACCTAATAAACACCAACACTCACTAATTACACATGTCTGAGTTAACCCCTTCCTGTGTCTCTCCTCACCTGTCTTTCTGTCTTCTACCCGTCTCACTCCTTACCTGTACGTTGTGTCGACTTATCTCACGACACATCTCACTCTCCCCTGTCTTCCTCTTCCTCATGGTTGTCTGTTTTGTCTCCTGGCCTGATCTTCTCCTCACCTTTCTGTCTGTCTGTCTTTTTCCCCTTTATGTTTTTTTTTTTTGCTTGACCCTTTTTTCTCTCTCTCAGTCTGTTTCCAGGATCAGTCAGTCAAAGTCTGTATTCAGTCAGAGCGGTAACAGCAGAGATGTCCTCCCCATCCCCTTCAACCAATCACAGACCACCGCTCCTCACACCAGGTAACTACAGCAACAAATCACAAATCTCCATCCCTCATTCAGGTAACTGTTCATGATGAAACCTGTAAGAGGGGTGAGATTGTTTTTCCTTTTTTTCTCTCTCTCTCTCTATTTTGTTAATCCCAGCTAGGGCTGTATGCAGCCAATCAGAAAGCAGCAGGCAGAGGGACAGGTCTTTCTGTTTGACTACTCCTCGATGCCTCACCACTTGTCTGTATCTCACTGATGAGATCTGTCTCTCAGCGTTCACACTGCAGCCAAAAGTCACTCAGATCTGATTTATTTTTATCACCGTCTGAACATAACAAGTCACCTTCATATGTGGATTCCCACAGGAGTCTGATACAGGCCACATTTAAAACAATGTGAACAACCAAACAAAAAAAAAATCAGATCTGAGCATTAAGACTTTCAGTGTGAACTCAGCCTTAGTAACCTGTCTGTCTCTCAGTGGCTCCCCTCAGGTTCTCAGTCCCAGTATGTCTGGTCCTCCAAACGTTCAGCCCAGAAGGAGCTCCAGACTGTTTACAAGTGCCAGCTCTACTGCCAAGGTACTACAGTAATACTTCTGCATTAACATTCTGCTCTACTGACACTATTTATTGGAAGAAATGAAATAACTCAGTAATAGTGCTTTACTGATGTAGGGTACTATCATACCATTACTGTGTCTGCATTGAACTGCAGTACTGATTTACAATACTATTAAGCTGGTACTATTTCTGTAAAGAACTGCAAAACTTCTGTTGTAATAACCAGTATCACAATAATGTTTTTTTAACGTAGTATCTCATTTATTCTACAATACTGTTATTTTGTTATGTATTTAAAGGTTTCTCCTACTTCAGAAAATGTACAGTAATACTGCAGTATTAATGAACAATAATACTTTTCCTGATATTATAAGTCTTGCACAAACACTTTTATTGCATGTATCTCTCAAATGCAGTTCTCAAACACTTGTGGAAAAGATACACAGTATAACAAAGACACGATGGTCACTCAAACTGGAAAGTAACCGAACATGTACGTGCATCACCGCTTGACACTCTGGAGAGTGATGGTGCTTGTTGTAATCCATATAGTGCCCTCTGCTGGTGACATAGAACTGCTAGTGTGATACAATGACACTCAAATGAAATGCTATTTGACTTGTGAATGAATTGAGTAATATCTGCGCACATCTGTGATAAAATAATCCGATACTGATGGTCACTGGATAAGATAATATCTGCCGATATTATCCGTTGGCCGGTTAACCTCACAGTACTGCAGTGCATTACTCACACTACATAACACTTTTAAATATACTAATATAATCTCCCTCTGTGTGTGTGTGTGTTTGTAGGAGAACAGTAAGAAGTTAAAGATGAAGTTTCCTACAAAGATCCCAAACAGGAAAACGAAATGTAAATCAGCAAAGACGTCAAACAGCAGCAACCTGAACGAGAGTCTGGACATCCTGAGACTGGATCCCAGTCTGAGTCTACCGGACGCCAGGATCCCCCAGTACCAGAGAGCTGCTGCAGGTAATATGACTAAAGAAATACTGCGGAACCAGAACCTCAGCCGGAACCCATTCTGACTCGGCTTCCATAGTTTGAACTAGGGATGGACGTTAACTGTGATTTCAATATTCCAGTACTCTCATTACCATTATGAATGAGTAATCTGTTACTGGTCTTTAAGTCCCAGGTCTGGATGAAATGACAAGTAATGGTAACATGACTCTATGGTTAGAGATGTCCACAAGTCTGTAGTAACAGCCACTTTGCCGTTCTGCTGCGCTTGCCTCATACATCTTTACCCTTCTTGTAGCTGTTGTTTGCAGAAATGGTAACTATTACTCCAGTTTGACAAACGGCATCAGCTCTTCCAAGCCTTTTCATTAAACGAAACTAAAAGGGGAGCATATCTTGAGTCACTGTTTTTTTGTTATTAGAAGGATCATCTTCTGTGCTCTGGTTTCATCACCATGTCGTGTTCGAACAGGGCAAGCGAATGATGTGATGCAAGACTGTCTGTTGTCTGTCTCCTCTTGTTTCTTCTTGTGCTTTAAGCGCATTTGGTTATTCATGGAACTAGTATTTCTTTGATATACAAGTTTAAAGCCACATATCTTGCACTATACGTCGTAATTTTTGTCAAAGTTCTTCCACATATCACGCTTCCTGGTCACGACTGACATCGTGCACAAAGAGTGTCCATGTGTGCAAGTAGTAAAATGCTACTTAAATAATGACATCATCAACGAGTCCTGGAGTCCCATCTCTTGTTAGAACAGGAAGTGATATGACAGATGTTGAAGCGTGAAATCCCTCTGACAGTAGGATGTGTGTGTTCTGTGTACGTGAGCAGACAGCGTGATGGCTTTGCTACGAGAACTCGGGCGTGGTTACCAGGCGCTGTGCTCGTACAACTGCAGAGAAGCCATCAACATCCTGACCTCCCTCCCTCCCCAGCACTACAACACAGGCTGGGTCCTCACACACATCGGCAGGGCTTACTTTGAACTGGCCGAGTACACACAGGTAACACACGTCTCATTTAGCTCACAGGTTATTATCTCACCTTTTTATCCTGGTCAGTCAGCTTCGGTTGTGTTTGATTTTTTTGTTCCGGTGAATCTTGCTTTAGTGATGTCATGATGATGTGTGTTTGTAGGCGGAGCGTCTTTTCAGCGAGGTTCGCAGGATCGAGTCGTACAGAGTGGAAGGGATGGAGATTTATTCGACCACGCTGTGGCACCTGCAGAAGGACGTCGCACTCTCCGCCCTGTCCAAAGACCTGACTGACATGGACAAGAACTGTCCCGAGGTAAGAGCTACACCTCTTCAGAGAACATCCTGAGTCAGTCAAGACCCCAACCTTCAGTCCAACACCTCCCCGACCTACCACAAAACTTTGTTCTCATTAAGCAATGGTACAGTTGGGACTAGTCCCTCTATGTGACTAGCTGTCTAACTTTCTGTTTCTCTGACCACCTGCATGTCTCCTCCTCTGACAAGCCTGTCTGTCTCTCTCTCTGTGACCACCAATCTGCCAGTCTCACAAACTATTTGTCCCGTTCTCTCACCGCCCGTCTCTTGTCTCTTCAGGCTTGGTGTGTAGCAGGAAACTGTTTCAGTCTGCAGAGGGAGCACGACATCGCCATCAAGTTCTTCCAGAGAGCCATCCAGGTGAGCTTCCGTTTCCATGGTTACTGTAACCGTAGCGACCAGGGTTAGATTAGTTTAGTGTGTGAATGAGCGGCATAAATAAAGCAAATTGAAACTGAGATACACAAGGGGACAGGTTTAAAAAAAGGCCTGCTCTGTCTGCCTGTCTGTTAGTTTGTCCCTCTCTTACCTGTCTCCCTTCTGGTTTCTCAATGTCTGTTTTTCTCTGTATGACCTCTCTCCCTCTGTCTCCCTCTGCTCTTTATCTCACTCGTCTCTGATTCTCTGTGATCTGACTCTGCACCCGGGTCTCTGACCTGTCTGTTTCTCTAATTCTTCTCTTTTAACCCGTCTGTCTCTCAGGTGGACCCGGGCTTTGCCTACGCTTACACTCTGTTGGGTCACGAGTTTGTTCTGACGGAGGAGTTGGACCGAGCTCTTGCCTGCTTCCGTAACGCCATCAGAGTCAACAACAGACACTACAACGCATGGTAGTGTTACAGTGATGACTACAGTTTCCATGTTATCTATATGCAATATTACCACATGGCATTTTACTGAGTGTGTGTGTGTGTGTGTGTGTGTGTGTGTGTGTTTGTTTGTTTAGGTATGGTCTGGGGATGATTTACTACAAACAGGAGAAGTTCAACTTGGCAGAAATCCACTTTAAGAAAGCTTTGAGCATCAACCCTCAGAGCTCTGTGCTGCTCTGCCACATCGGAGTGGTAAGTTAGCAAGCAGCATCCTCCATCTAAAACAACTGCTCTGTTAGCATGTAGCATCCTCATTCAGAAACAACTGCTGTGTTAGCATGTAGCATCTATCCACCCCCCTCTAAGGTGTTTTCATTCTGTGTGTGTGTTTGTGTTGTGTAGGTGCAGCATGCCTTGAAGAAGTCCGATGCGGCTTTAGAGACTCTGAACAGAGCAATTGGGATCGACCCCAAGAACCCGCTCTGCAAGTTTCACAGAGCATCCATACTGTTCGCCAACGACAAGTACAAGGTATCAAATCTGATCAGTAGTTAAACAGTCTCATTCTTTAAACGTGGATTATTTAGTCAAAACAGTTGTCAAATGTTTTGACAGTGATGGTGGCAGAGATCAATAGTCTCTGACACCATCACTGTCTATCTCTCTGTCCCCATGTTGACCTGTCTGACTATTGTTCTGTCACCATGGTAACCTGTCTGTCTCTCTGCAGGCGGCTCTGCAGGAGCTGGAGGAGTTGAAACAGATTGTTCCCAAAGAGTCTCTTGTTTACTTCCTCATAGGGAAGGTAAGAAACACCTGCTTACTTTTTGACCTCTGATAGTTTCACTCCTCAATGAAAACTTGCTCAGAAATTCTGTCTGTCTGTCTGTCTGTCTGTCTGTCTGTCTGTCTGTCCGTCCATCTCCCTCAGGTATATAAGAAGCTGGGTCAGACTCACCTGGCTCTGATGAACTTCAGCTGGGCAATGGACCTGGACCCTAAAGGAGCAAACAACCAGATAAAAGAAGCCATCGACAAGAGATACCTGCCAGAGGATGAAGGTGAGACAGATATCGGGTAACTAATGTACCTGGCAGACCTCAGGTGTGTGTAGGCTAGCTGTAGATTTGTTAGTTTCTGCCTTGCTAATAGCTGCTAACTTGCTGAGGCAGGTATAAGACCTTTTTGTCTGTCTGCCTGTCTTGCCCCACCTGTCTCTCTCACTACCTGTACCCCTCCCATCTATTTCTCTTCCATCGCCTGTTTGTCTCTCTACAAATCTCTTTCCCAATCTGTCTGTCTGGCTCTCTTTACCTCACTATCTCTCTCCCCGTTTCCCTCACTTTCTCTTTCTTCTCACCTGTCTGTCTCTTATCGTCTCTGTCTGTTATACCACCCGTCTTTCTCTCTCTCTCTCTCTCTCTCTCCCGTCTGTTTAAACATCTTTCTCCTCACCTGCCTTTCTTTGGTTTCACATCATTCTCCTCACCTGTCTCTAACAATATATTTTTCTCTACCTGTCTCTCCTTCTCTCACTTTCCACCTCCACTTGCTGTCTCTATCCGTCTCTCTTTTTACCGCTGTCACTTTGATTTTGAACGAACTGTCTCCCTTTCTCTCACCACCTGTCTTTCTCTATCTCTCTCTATCTCTCTCTCTCTCTCTCTCTACCTTTGTCTTCCTCTCTCTAACCCTGTCTCTCTCTCTCTCTCTCTCTCTGCACCTGTCTGTCTGTCTCCAGCAGCGGAGGTGGACGACAGCCAGGACAGCAGCATCATGACGGACGCTGACGACACGCAGCTCCACACGGCCGAGAGCGACGATGTCCTTTAACCCCGCCCCCTTCCATCTAACCTTGCCCACGCTTGAACCAAGCCCCACCCCCACAATGATGGAGTATTGTTGCTAGGCAACATTCTGGCAAACAGATCTTCAGTTTTGCTCCGCCCCCCTCCCCCCCCCAGCCCTCCTTTCTGTTCTCTGATGGCTGAAACAGACTGCTGCTGCCCTGAAGCCCCGCCCCCCGGTCCATCTCCTCTTAGTATGTCATCGAGCTTGTCCTCTGACATCACAGCTGTTTTTTATGTTCTTTTTATCATCGTTATGGAAATAAACAATAAAAACATGTAAACCCCGCCTAGTGATGTCTGTCTTAATCCTGAGAACAGCCGCCTGTAGAGCAGCTCTGATTGGACCAGGTGAGTAATGGCTGACTGTGGTTTCCCTTTCCAATTTTATTTTGTTTTTTTATATTGAAATTAATAATTACTTAAAACACTCAAGTTTTTTTTTTTTTTTTTTAAGTTTTGTTTTTTTACAGAAAACATGATGATTCATGTGGAGTCCTGTTTGTTTAAACAGACTAATGTTGCATATGCTTTCTTAACTTTGTATGTTTGGATATTTGGCGCTGAATACCTGCAGCTCCGCCCCTTTTTGGGTGAAAGCATTCCCGATAATATGATTGCCGCCTAAATTTCAATTCTGTATTCTACGGCGATTGACAGAGTATCAAGGCAAACAGATAAATTATTTTCTGTTCAGCTCAAGTTAACCGGACAACCGGCCCCATCTTGTCAATGGAGGCGTCATAAACTGACATCACAGCTCATACCTATAGTGTGTATTTTAACCTCATCACTTGAGTATACTACTGGGCTGTAATGTAGCTGTAGATAAAGCCGTAGTTTTGTAAAAAACATAAAAAATACTGGAGAGTATTTCTTAACATAAGCCAACCAGTTGTTTAACATAAACATAGAATAAACTAACCTGGATGTAATGTATAATACACTTAACATCACACTGAAGGATGTCATGTTAGATCTCTAAAACAAGGATGAGAAGGTGTCATGTTTCAATCTAGCTCTATTGGATTTATAAAATATTCTGTAGTGCTCTCTTCGCCATTTTTTCACCAATATATGAAATGTGACTTAAACATTCAGTCTATTACGTTAGTGAGTTTGTGCTGAACCTGGCAACAAAAGACAAACTACAGCTCCTCTGGATTTAAAAAAAAAAAAAAAAAAGCTGTCTGTTCTTAGTCATGGTGTTTCTAATTTACCTCAATGCTTGTTTTCCCTACAATGTGGGTGTGGTCACCATGGCGATGAGGAAGTGTAACCTCCAGCTGACGGAAACACCTCTAGCTGCTGAACCTCATTAAATGTAAATACTCAACAAATTCTATCGTTCTCGATGTTTTGAACATATATCAAATCCACATTTAAACATACATGTTCTTCTATGAACAAATGAAACCTTTCACCCCTCCAATGTATCTTTATTTTTTTCAACAAACACATCCGATCCAAGAGAAACTTTATTATTACAAAGCACTTTGACAGGCGACAAGCAGAGACAGACAGCATGGATTTGGCACCTGGTATCGAACTGCATTCTGGGAATTTTTTTTTTTTCATGACAGGGAGGGGGTTGGGGGTCGGTGGATGTCAAGGGGACCAACAGCATTCAGAAACACAGAAGAGGTGATGATTGGCTGAGAGATGTGACGTATGAGAGAGAAGGTTAATATGATCGGAGAGATTTTTATGAAGGAAGCTAACATGCTAATTCAGACGTTTCTACGATGCATCACAATGCAGAGGTGAAAGATTCTGCATCCGTGACGACACTGATCTCATATTCATCTGACTTCTTTTCTTCACTGATGGAAAAAGTAGCCATCTGCAGTAGTGTAGAAAATTGAGGATGCAACCCACTGTGATGCATCAAATCAAATCGTTGACAGGATAATTGAATCGTGAGACCAGTGAAGATGTACAGCCCACACACAGCCCATTTTCTACGAGTTGATGGATATCGCTTTTAATTTCCTAAAGGACACCACAAACAAACCCCAGGGTCACGTCAAGGACTCCTGTGAATCCTGTACGTTGATCCAGGAGTCGGATTTCCTGGTTTAAATCTGCTTCAATCAAATCCCTTGTAATTTCTGATATTTCTTCAAATATCTTTAATATCGATCTCTAAGATTGTTTCAACAAACTCGTCAGATTCAGAGCATCCTAAAGTTTCCTGGTTTTTGTTTGGACGTCGTGATTGGCTGCGAGCACGACGTTTAACCTAAACCGTCCATGTTCCCGTAGGTTCTGTGACAGTCGGTTCTTCCTGTAGCTTTCCGGAAGTCCATAGCACCATTTCAAGAACTTTTTATTTTTTATTTTTTTGCTCTTTTCAGGGACCCTTAAAACCCTTCAAGTACTCCTGGAACCGACTCACAGTTTCCACATTGTCTAAATTCACTTGGTATGCCCATAAGTAACCTTCCTCAGCATAAATAATAGAAGCTACTAGCCTAGCATAGCATAGCACATTGACTGGAAGCAAACGGTAAACTACTAGCCTTGATTAGCACAAAGACTCACAGCAGGATAAATTACTAGCATATCCTAGCTTAGCATTAGAACAAGAAGCAGGGAGAAATATTAACCTAGCCTAGCACAAAGTCTCACAGCAGGGGGGAAACTACTAGCCAAGCTTTGCATAACCGCTGGCTTCTGGATCAATCGTCTTTAACGCCTTCCTGAAAATATGCGCACAGGAATCCTCTGACAAGTGGTTACCTGTCTGCCCAAGCAATGCTTCATGTGTTACCTGAATACCTGACTGAACTGTGATTGGTTGTTTTTTTCTTATGGTTAATTTGTTTTTTCATCTCGGTAAGTTACGTTCAGAAAGCTTCACTTTAACTCCAAAAAATCTCTTCATCATGTTCGTGTGATATCAGGTGAAGGTCATGACGAAAAAGGCGGGATGATGATTTTTTTTTCTTTTCTTCCATCAGGTAGTTTCCTTGGTAACATTAGAGGGCGGGGTCTGTAGGCACAGGGTTATCCAATCACAGGCCTTGTTTGGCGAGGGAGGCAGACACCTGAGAGTGAAAAAAAGGACGTTTTTTTTGTTAATCGTGTGGTTAAATGTTGGGTCTGCCTTTAAGTCTGAACCAGTAAAACTCTCACCTGGTCAGCCAAGTCGTTGAGAGGCGGAGCTTCAGCAGCGTTAAGGCTTCCAGGGGAGGAAGTGTTGCTAAGGTGACGAGGGGAGGAGTCGGGCTGGACGACGATGTCCGCACCGTGGTCAGTGCGAGCTTTGGCGGACTCTCGAAAGCTCAGTTTTTGACTCTCAATCTGTCAACACACAAGAATCCAAATATGTTACAGGTGACATTTTGTCAAACTGTACTTATATATATTGTAACATTACCCTGTTTGTAGTATTGTGTCATAACGTGGAGTTAGTGTAACCATGGTAACACATCTTTAAAGTGTTGTTTATTATGCTATTTGTAGCCTGTTTCTTAATGTTGTTATGCAAGCCTTTCATTAGCTTGTTGAGAGCGTCTTGTTGGTGTTAACATATTCTGCTTTTAGCCTGTTGGTAGCTTATATAGCTTGGTGTTGGCCTGTTTTCAACTTCAGAGTGTTGGCAGCATGTTGGAAGCGCTTCGTTTGTGTGTCTTCAAACACTTACCTTCTTCTTCCCTCCTCCTGGAACATGAGTGACGTTATCCAAAGAGCCGATTTTAGACTGAACACTCTTAAAATCCACCTTCTCTGACTTGATCTCCAGCTTCCCTCCACCTGAAACACAAACACACACACACACACACACACACAGTGCATTACACTAAAATAATGACAGTATTGCTGTTTACACACATGCATCTCCAAACCTCCAGTTGTCTGTAACTAGTTAAAAACTGTCTAGTGTAGCTGTAGAAGATCGGGAGAATGGTTCCGGCTTTGTGAAGAATATATATCTTAGCAGAGTTATGCCCTATTCTCACATGCACAAAACTCCAGAATATTCTTTGGTGAGCTGCATGTGTGAATGCAAATTGCCACATTTTTGCCCTAGACTCCTACCAGCCCCCTGGTGACATTTCTGCATGACAAATTCACTAATGAGCAGCGAGCAGGGGTGATGACACTGTGAATATGTCCATTACACTGAGCATTGATATTAAGGCAAAAACTGTCACCATAGCGTGGGACTCCTTTGCTACGTCTGCCATTACTAAGCTGTCCTGTTTACATCATGTCCTGCTTCCTGAGACCCCCCCCCCTCCTCATCCGTAAGTCAGTCAGCGAGGTAGACTGTCCTGACATTTTCTCCAAATCTTCAGAAGTTCATATTTGGAAGAGACTCATTGATCAAAGTGCATTTCACTGAAATACAGCAAACATCATGATACATTAGAAATATCTCAAACACAGTGCTGTGTTACCTGGTTTGTGGTGGATGTTGGCCTTAGAGCCACACTTTGATGTCACGTTACTGAGATCCAACTTCTTATGAACAATCTGAACCTGCAGACAAACAGACCGGTGTAACTGTCTCTGTGGACACACTTCTTTTAAACATGAGTGTGAGGACACTTTTTTTAAGTGGGGTGCAATTTAAATCTGGTCCATGGCCAGAGGCGCTGATGGTCATCATCAGGCAAAGTAGGCAACTTCTTGGGGCCCCAGACCAGTAGGGGGGACCCTGAGGGCTGACAGACTTAAACCAAAGCAGTGGCGCAAAATGTGCAAATTTTGCAACGACAGTAGGAAACCTCCCTCAGGGGGCCCCATCTGACAGTTCTCACTGTCGTTGCCCTGCTAAGCGTTTGTCAATGAAAGTCGACAGAGAAAAACGAAGAGGAATTATCCGAGAGAGAAAAAATAAACAGGACAAAAGAGGAAGAGGAGTAAGAGTCGGGACACTGGCAGACGTGATGGTGATGAACGCTGGTTGGAGGGGCGCCCAATTGATTGTTGCCAACAGACTCTGGTATCGTCACCGTCTCAGAAGTACAGGTAGACAAAGACAGGTGTGTTACCTTGCCCCCTCCAGGTGAGTGTCTGAGGTTCTCCGTGGATCCCACCTTTGACCTCACGTTGGTGAGGTCAGGCATGGGGTGGGACTGTAGGGGAGGTGTGCGTCCACGGGCTGAGTTAGGTGACCTGGGAGGGGTCCGGACCACTGCCACCTGTATGTGATCAGTACCAATCAAACCAGTGCTAATACAATATTCAACCAGTAAAAGCTACAGTAAGTTATAGTAACATTAAATTGTTGACGAATGTAAAGATGCACTCCATTATGTCCAACAACAAATATCTACTCAAACTGTTATTTTTGTTCTAACCCGGTCGTAAACATGTTTATTTTTTATTTAAAGTTGGCGAGTGACTCACTTTTGGAGCCTCAAGTGGGCACTTGAGGAACTGCAGATTTTAACACTTCAGTGTTGACATAATCTCTCAGCCCTGGAGGTTTCTGCTTCATATTTGTGCTCACAGGCATTCAGATGATTGTCTTAACTAGTCACCTAGTGGCCGTTTGAGGTAACTGCACCACCTTTATAGTGTGTGTCTTTACTGTCGGTGTTGTGCTACCTGCACCAAGTTATTCTTTTTCATTATACTTCAAACTGGTGGACAGAACAAAGGTTGGTTGTCCAGATACACAAACAGACAGAAAGGTAAACGGGTATCTTTCCGTTGTTCAGACCTTTTTCACATCTCTGTTCGGAGTCGAGGATCTGCTGCCAGGAGAACGACTCCCCGGACTGTTGACTCCATCCACTGACTCTGACACACACACACACACACACAGGTTAAACTCTGTGATACTGGTTAAACTGGTGTTAGTAGTGGTTGAACCGCTGTAGTGTTGTACCTGTACTCTTGGCTGTCATCATCATGGCTGCTTTGGCGCCCCCTGCTGCCTTGGAGGCCTTCAACACAAAATATTATCATCATTAATTATTTATTTTTTATTTCTTCTTTTAAGTCTGACACAAACACTAAATCCTGCTGATGTTACCTTCACAGTTTCTTCAGCAGCTCCCTTCGCGGCTGCTTTTTCTGAACAGCAGAAGAAGAGTCAAGGGTGGTGTTAATATGACATCAGAAATATTCAAGTCGTTTTTTTTCGCCTCATGTTTTAGACAAAGAGACATCTCATGAAGATATCAAATAAAAAAAAAACTGTGATGTGGCTGGTCAGTAAAATTCCCGTGATACAAAATAGATGTTAGCGACCGGTTCAGCGAACAGGTTGGCAACCTTCAGCAGGCCAACCTTTTTTATTGTTTCATTCGGTTCAATCTTAAACCAGTTCTTTCTTTTTTTAATTTAATTGAAAACGTAAAGTTGCTCTGCTGCATCATGGGAACTTTGACTGCAAAATTAAAAACGTTTGTATCAACAGAAGGAGGGCAGCAAACGGGGATCGCTAAAACAAGAGGTGAAATGCCATGTTTCCATGACGACACAAAAAAAAGTGAACAGGAAGTGTCCAGTCTGTGTCACTTTCAAAATAACCGACCAAATGACAAGAAATGTTCCTGAAACCTGACACAGACGAGGAGCAGAGAGGAGGAGAAAGAAAAAAAACAAAAAAAACAAAGAAGAAGAAGAAGTGGGAGAGAACAAGGAAAGAAAGGAAGAGAAGGTGAGGAAAAGTATTGAAGCAGGAGAGGAGGAGAGGTTCAGAAAGACAGACCTTTGTTAAGAGGAGGAGGAGCGCTTGATTTCCTAACTTGAGCAGCCTGTTTAGCCGGAGGAGCACTTTTTGTCTTGGGTGGAGCAGCCTGTTTCAGTGGGGAGGCGGCGCTTGTTTTCCTCGCTGAGGCAGCTCCTGCGGGCGGAGCTTTGGCTCTGGAAGGAGGAGCGGCAGTAGAAATCGCGCGCTTCTTCTCTTTGCTGACGCCTCCATTAGCCAGAGGAGGAGCGTCTGCTTTACCAGTTAAGACCTCGTTGGCAGTGGCGGGTGGAGGAACGGGAGGTGCTTGGTGGATCGGTGTGTTCGCCTTCGCCTCCTGGGGGTCGGCAGGACACGCTGGACTGATGGGGGAGCTTGTTTTCAGTACGTCTGAGGACTCTTGCTCCTCCTCAGCTGACATCACAGCTCCGTCAGAACTCCCCTTCATCATCTGCTCCTCCTCCTCCTCCTCCTCCTCCCTATGAACTCCTCCTTCATCAGGAGGTGTGATGGAGGAGCAGGGGGATTCTGCCTGAGCCTCCCTCTCCAACACAATCTCCTCTTTTTTCATTAATACAACTTCTTCATCCTCTGTCACCTCCTTGTCTCCTTTGTCAGTGTGTTTCCTCTCTTCCTTTCCTTGTTCTCTTTCTCTGGCTTCCTCCTCTTCTTCCTCTTCTTTTTCTCTAACTTCCTTCTGTTTTTCTTGTCCTACATCCTTTTCCTCCTTCTGTTCTTCTCCTGTCAATTCATCCTCCACCTCCTCCTCCTCCTCGTCATGTTGTTCTCCTCTGACCTCCTCCACCTTCTCTATCTGCTCCTCTCCTTCCACCTCCTCATTCTCTTCTCCTTCTTCCTCTTCCTGCTCTAAAGGAGGCGTCGTGAGATGCTCCTGTTTCTTCTCACTCCCTCCATTTTTATATTGTAGGTCTACCTCTTCCTCTTTTGACACCTTCTCCATTTCCTTTTCTTCTCCTTCTTCCTCTTCCTGCTCTAAAGGAGGCGTTGTGAGATGCTCCTGTTTCTTCTCACTCCCTCCATTTTTATCTTGTAGGTCTCCCTCTTCCTCCTTTGACACCTTCTCCATTTCCTTTTCTTCTCCTTCCTCTTCTTCCTCCTCTTCTTTGTCTGCTCCTCCGTCATCAGAAGAAGGTCTGGTGGGGGAGCAGGGAAGCTCTGGCTGCTCTTCTTCTTTTTCCTCCTCCTCCTCCTTCCCTCTCTCTTTGTCCCAAGGCCGCTCCTCTTCCTCCTCTTCCTCTTTCACAAATCTTTCATTTTCCTCTTCTTTATCCATCCTTTCCGGCTGCTCCTCAGGGCTGCTCCTCACCACTTCACCTTCTGCCCGTTGCTCCTTCAGCTCCTCCTCCCGCTTTGCTACGCTCCCATTTGGAAGCTTGTCCAGAGAACTGATGGAGTCAAGGTCTGAGGGAGGAGGAGACAAGGGGAGACGGAAGAGAGGAGGAGACAAGAGGAGAGGAGAGCAGGAGAAGACAGTAGGAGACGAAGACAAACACTGAGAACGAATAAACTGACTGGATGTAATTGAACACGTCACCATGGTAACGAAGATGTCTTTGTCAAAGTGGTTGCTAACGGTAACAGGAGGCGGGGACTTCCTGTTTCCATCAACAAGCTGACACGTCATCACACAGGAGGAGGATAAGGACAGGAATCCATCAGTCAGCACAACAAAGATGCATATCTAGAAGCTAGCTGTTAGCTTCTAGATAGCCATTAGCGTATGGAGATTTGTTAGCTCGTCGATAACTGTTGTTGTTGTAATTAGATTTTATACCGGTATAAAATGCTGACACGTCATTACCACCAAGTTCAGCCGCCACACCCGCTGCACAGGACCTGAAACTTCTTATTGCAAGCGACTGCTTCTCTGCGCTTCTCATGTGCTGAGGTACATAGCAACGCGGACCAGGCCGGCGGTGCCACATTTTTTTTTCCCGCCCACATTTTTTTCTCCCTCATTAGGAAATAACCACACATGTAAAGAAAACAGAAGCACGCTGTTAGGTAGATTTAACCTTGTGATGTGTTGATTTGATGAAAAAGACTCAGGGGACCAGCAGAGGTGTGCAGCGGGACCGTGTGCACGTCTGCACACGGTCGTGGTGGGCTGCGGGTCCGTACTTCAAAATTGCCGATGTTACTGAAACAGAAGGCTCAACTATATAAGACAGGTAACCAGCGTGATTGCACTTTTTAAAAAAAAAAAAGGTCGTAGGCTATTAGAAAGAAGAGACTCAGCTGCAGTTTTCTGATCTCAACGGAAATCTCGACGGTGGCTGATAGTTATTAGTTCATGAATGATTGTAAGGAAGGTGTTACCAAGAGCTGTTTTGGACAACTATTAGATACTTAGGAATTAACGTTGAGCTTCTGGACGGTTGTAAGCTGAGGGAAAGTTGTCAGTCAGATGTAGATTCACTGTTTTGGTTACTTCAGGAAACAACGGTTACTGATATAAAATACTGCAGTTTATTAATGATAGTACACATTATGGCTTTTTTTTAAATTTAAATGCACCTACCTCCTGACATGCTCTGGTCTGCAGGGGCGGGACCACCTCCAACGGGGGCGGAGTATCCATCCATCTTCACTCCTACAGAGGAGAAAGATGAGAGGAAAAGGGGAGAGCGAGAGAGAGAGAGGAGATAAGGAAAGGAAGAGAAGAAGAGAAATAGGGAGTGAAGTGGAGGTGTTGGGAAAATGAGTCGAGGGGGGATGAGAGAGTGGAAGAAAGGAGGAGAGGGAGGGGAGGGAGGGGAGATGATAAGAGGAGGAGAAGGGTGGCAGAACGACAAGAGTTGAAGAGCATTAGTTGAGTCAGTGCGCATGCTCAGTAACACAGTAAATCCTCCATGATGATGATGCAGCAACAAAAAACAGTAAATTCAGTTTCTGTTAAATTCTATGTCTCCTCCACCTGTCAATCATAAGCTTGCACACGATTAAGCGCGTTCACGTGCAGGCCAGCGTCTCCTCTGTGTGTTTGATCTGAATCTTAATTAGCCAGAAGGCTAACAGGCGGCACCGCAGCGGCAAATGTTGCGTCTTATGTAACGGTGACAGGCGGCAAGAGAGCGGAAAATACCTCAGCGAGCGGCTGCCGCCTCTGCCACCGCTGCCGCCGCCCCCCCATCCTTCAGACAGGGGAGCGGCAGAGACACATGGAGCACAAACAGAGAAGCAGACAGCCAGAGACTTTCAGACAAACAGAAGGAGAGAGAGACTTAGACAGACAGAAAGAGACAGACAGAAAAGAGAGGAAACAGACAGAAACAAAGAAATCCGCAGAAAGAGAATTTTTCAGTGTCTTACCTCCTTGCTGATGTCCGTCTGTCTGCTGCTCCACCCTTCTGCACTTCCACCTGCTGCCGCACTCTGTGGAGGGGGGCGCTCTGCTACTGCTGCTGCATGCTGGGAGACGAGGCGGTTATTGCCGTGGCAACCTGCGGCACCTGCGCACTGTGAAATCACCAAAGTAAGCCGATGCACTCATGGTGAAAATATTCTTCATGTTTTGTGAAATAAATCACTCACAAACTGAATACATGCCTACTACACTCACTACACAGGTGTTGAGCTACACCTATTTTTTTTTTTTTTTTACCTTACTTTGTATTCTTACTGCTCTACATTATTCTGACAGCAGCAGATTAAAACATTACCGAAATAGCCCTAGCTTTATTTTGGATTTACATAACCTATTTATTATAATAACGGAACATAAACTTTATATACTCATGATTCACTTATTTAACTGTCTAATAGTTTACAAATCCAATAAGACCATGTGCTCCATAACAAGTCATTTTACTGTAATAACTAATGTGTGCAGGTATTTAGGCTTACACATGTTAGTGATACTCGAGTAAAGCCCTGCATACATGTCTGCCTTGTTTCTATTTTCAGTGGTAAAGGTAGCACTAAAGAACATCTGATGGATAAACACGTCTCATAACTTCACATTGTTTTACTTTGAAATGAAATTTGCAAGTTGTAGGTGACACACAGATCATTTCAACCAACATAATCACTGTTTTAATTTTTTTTGTATACATTTTATTGTAAAGATTTTCATAAACATGATGACAGAGGTGGTGCTGATGGGTGTTGTAGTCAGTCTGTAGTTCATCGTCAGCCATAAGATATTGTCTAAACGCTAATACAAGTTTATAACTAATTGACATGAACCCTAAACTGCTCTAATGTTTAACTGCTTTGATTCTGATCATGGTTGCATCATAAACAATAGAAAAATGACTCGTATCATTTGGATCGATTTATTGATTAAATATAAGACATCAAAAGACACAGAGGAGTCTCACATATGTATATAGTATCCAGCTGATGCCACTTAAAAATCCACTCAGGTGTTCTTTAAACATGACTTTACTTTAGTATCTGGTGAATAGAACAAAGTGCCCCTGATATCAGAATTTAAACGATATTTAATCTGCAAATATTATAAACAAGTATTTACAAAATGTCTTTATATCAGATATTGTTCAAGCAATTTCCAGCAAATAATGCCAGTGATGTCATAGTTATCATAATACCAATATAAACACATTCATTAACACAACCATGCACACACAAAAACTCTCTCTCTCTCTCACACACACACACACACACACACACACGCACACACACGTAAAGGACAACTTCAGGTCCAGAAGGAAGAGTAGCAGTTCATGTTTCATCCTGAGTGTTTCTGTCTACACACACCTACTGCTACCTACTATGCTACGGTTACCACGGTTACTGCTGTTACTGTTAGTACGATACTTTTCTCTATGAGGGCAAAGTTTTGTTTACTTTAAGATACAGTTAACTCTGCACAGTCCAAATGTGCACAACTTTACAATTAAAGATGAATCTATATTAAATATCATATATATATTTATTTTTAAACTATTGTGTACAGCGCTCATCGCATGGAAAGTGCAAATATTCAAAGTACAAAAGCAAGTCTGCAACAAATCGAGGATAAACTCCTGCAGCCAGTCCTGATGCTCACAAACTTATCAAAATATAATTTCAGTGAATCTTTGTTCTCAGACTGTTTAATTCAATTAAGAATATGTATGTGTTTGTTCATCCGTCGCAGTTTATAAAAAATATATATTTTTCAGATTCAGAGATCACGATCTCCGGTGTGTTTTTAAAGTGCTGCAGTAATTGTCTGATGTCCAATCGGTGTTCATGCTGAAGTACACCAAAACACTGTGGAGGAGTTTATGTAGAAATACTTCACAAGCAACAAAGGTTGTGTCTGAAATCACACACACTCATTCCCTACTCCTTACTCACTATACAGGGAGTTATATGTAGTGGACTTTATAGTGCACTCATTCACCACAATTAAAAAACACTTCAGACACTGCTCGCTCACTGGCCGGCCGCTGACAGTGATGTCATTGCTGTCCCTAAACTAAAACTTGTAGCTTAAAGGCAGGGTTGGTAATTTTTTTAAAACTAGCATGATTTTGAAAGTAGCATTCCCTCAGTGCTCCGTCTGCACCAAGCCCCTCCCCTCTGTGCTCCCTCAAAAGCCACGCCCCCTCACTTACATGCACGAGCGCCGTTTCTCCAGAAGCGGACCTCAGCTCATCGTTTGCATTGTGCAGAAACTACGTCGTCTCATGTCTCATTCAGTGGGAAGTAAACACTGAACTTTATAATAATACTTGTAAAAAAAAAAAATGCCACTGTTTTACGACTCACAACGACAAACGTCAAACTCACAGTATAAACTCCGTCATTAGTGGCTCGCTTTCAGTCTGGGCTAGTGCAAGCAACGAGCAGGGAGGCGTGTGTGATTGGTTCATCAGATTGGTACCTCGTGGCAGACATTGGTCAAAGTTTTTACAGGCTTACAAACTGCTACAGATGACAGATTTTCTTTGTTTCTTTCGCAGAGAACATGAGTTATTAATTTCTGTCAGGACCTAAAGACGATTTCAACCAAAATCTTAAAAAGTGGATCTGGAGTAAATGACCAACCCTGCCTTTAATGCCGGCAGAGGATCAATAATAACGGTAAATAACGGCATGAATTTCAGTGATTACTAACATTACACTGTGCATTTGAACAAAAACAGTTAAAAATAAAAAAATAAACACAGATTTTTTAAAATAAATAATGAAACATATGTTCACACTAAAACTCATTTATTTGTGCTTACACACTCTGGTCTCATGCCTGTCATCATCTATCGGAAAAACTAACTTTACTCTGTTGAAAATTCTTCATTCTTTATTAAAGCAGCTTGTTGATTTTAGTGAAAGTGCCCCACTATGTTCACTTTTCCATATTTATGTGTTCTGTGTTCACGCTGCTCGCTCCTATCGCCCGTCTGAAAGTCAAACGCCAATTTCCACTCACAAAAAGCTTTGAACTGCAATGCATGATGGTATATATTGCTTGCATAGTGACCATTGTACATTACTTTTCACAATGCATTGTGGGTTACATTGAGTGCACTATATAGTGATTAGTAGCATACTGTTGGTTGGGTTAATAAGCAGTAGTATATGTTGTTTGAGTATGTAGTAGGCAGAACGTTAGTATGTGGTTTCTGACACAGTTATGTCTTTTATTTAGTCGATGATTGGTCATGCCTACGGTGTTAGCAACAGGATTCTGACCGCAGTTCACTTAATGGCCACTGGGGTAGATTTCTCCACATAGAACCTTTAAGTGAATCGTTTGTTGTTGTTTGATGTTTTTATCTGCTTTATGCGGCAACCAAAATCGTAATCGTGTTTGTCTCACTCTCTTGATAGTGAGAACAAAACTGATGAAGAACCTGAAACCAGAAACACCACGGGGGTCCGAAGTGATCCACCTGAAGACTGTTTGACATATCAATCAATTAATGTGTGTGTGCTGTTATGACTGTTAAACAGGAGAAAGCTGGTGATCAATATAATATCAGCTCATGAACAGTTATAGCACTGATAGGTCAATAAATTAATTATATGAACACAGTCCTGCTGCTTGATGGGGCACCTGTAACGCTGTGGAGGCTGCTGATTGGTCGAGTCCAGTGATTGGTCGGTACATTAAGAGGGGGCGGGGCCACACAGAGTCCTGACTTACATGGTGATTGGCTCCAAAAGTCTGTGTCCTGCTTTGTAATTCCCTGGTTTAACCTGATCCATTGGTCAGGTTAAGCAAGCATCTGATTGGCTAACTGGAGTGACATCACATGTTGTAGTTGGATGAGTGCGGACCTATTAGAGGTCAGAGGTTGGAAGACTGTTTGATGCTGTGGAAGGAGACTCTGCTTGGCGAGGTGGGTAATGACGTGGCGCGTACCACCCGGCTCCGGAAGGAGTGACGATCCTGCCAACGGATCCAACGCTTCCTGACCGCAGACCGCACCTGCACACAGACAGGCAGGTAGACAGACAGACAGACAGACAGACAGGTACAGACAGATTAATAAATAGTATTGACTTACACTTCAGTAGTTGTAAAGGTTTCATTATAACAATGTAAAGGGGTCTAAGTAAAGAACCCTGTGGCACACCAGAAACACAGAAATAGAAAAGAATAGGAAACCAAATTACCTCACTGTTGAGAAAACAGTAGAAAACAGAAACAAAGAAACCCTGTAGTGATAGACAGAGGGAGAGGAGAGAGAGTTAGCTGCTAACTCTGCTGATAGGTTGCTAACAGTGAGCAGATACTGCTAACAGTAATAGGCTGCCGACATTACTAATATGTAGCTAACATTGCTAACAGGCTTCTAATAGTGATTTAAGACTGTAGGGTAATAAGCTGCTAACAGAGCTATGGTTGTTACCAATGCTACAAATGCAGGGTCGCTTAGCTTAGCTTAGCTTAGTTTAGCTGAGCAATATAGTTTAGAGTTGAAGGTCAGTCAAAGGGTAATAGTTTTGAGGTGCACCTGGAAGGACTCCAAGATGGAGTTAAAGTAGATGAAGACAATCTGAGCGACTTCGTCCTCTCCTCCAGGATTCACAAAGAACAACATGTAGGTGATTCCCAACAGAGGCAGCAGCACCAGAGTCGCCTTCACTGCCTTCCTGCAGGGAGCAAACGACCGCAGGATTTAACAAAAGTGTGCGTTTATAGAAAACAGCTTTCTTACATGTTAGACGTACCTACTAAAGGAGACTCATGTCATGCTTGTTTTAATCTGAACATGCGGTCTGAGATAATGACTTCATTTGACCTAGACTTTTTTAAAGACCAGAGACTGCATCCCCAAGCTAGTGGAGAGTTTTTACCTGTTTCTCTACTTCCTGTTTCATGTCTCGTACCTGTACTGCATGGTCTCTGATGTGGTTGATGCCCTCAGTTTGGTCATCAGGATCCGAACGATGTTGAACAGGAAGACAAAGTTAATCTGAAGAGAAGATTGGATGGGTGACAATGCTGATCTACTATCAGTCAATCAATCTAGCTCTACAGCTCTATTTCTACACTCCCTATCTCTCCATCCCTGTCACTCAATATCTCTACAGCTCTATGGCTCTAAATCTGTGTTACCTTTTATCTCTTCAGCTATATATCGCTGTACCCTCCAGCTTTTAGCTTCATTTATCTGTAACATTATGTATAACGTCTCCACAGCTCACATCTCTTTATATTTCTAGAGTGTTATATTTTTATCTAAAGCTTTATGTGTAATTGTGGACTGATTGTGTTCTTACCAGCAGGACCAGGATCATGGGACCTTGGTAGATGTAGTCTGTATAAACCCCCGCCTTCTTTCCAAACCAGCATCTGTCAATCAAGAGGTTTACCACAGACAGGTGAAGAGGGAGACAGGTTGGGAGAGAGACAGGTGAAGAGGGAGACAGGTTGGGAGAGAGACAGGTTGGGAGAGAGAGACAGTTGAAGAGGGAGACGGGTTGGGAGAGAGACAGTTAAAGAGAGAGACAGGTTAAGAGAGAGACAGGTTGGGAGAGAGACAGTTTAAGAGGGAGACAGGTTGAGAGAGAGAGACAGGTTGGGAGAGAGACAGTTAAAGAGGGAGACAGGTTGGGAGAGAGACAGTTAAAGAGGGAGACAGGTTAAGAGAGAGACAGGTTGGGAGAGAGACAGTTTAAGAGGGAGACAGGTTGAGAGAGACAGTTAAAGAGGGAGACAGGTTGGGAGAGAGACAGGTGAAGCGGGAGACAGGTTGAGAGAGAGACAGGTTGGGAGAGAGACAGGTGAAGTGGGAGACAGGTTAAGAGAGAGACAGGTTGAGAGAGAGACAGCTTAAGAGGGAGACAGGTTGGGAGAGAGACAGTTAAAGAGGGAGACAGGTTGGGAGAGAGACAGTTAAAGAGGGAGACAGGTTAAGAGAGAGACAGGTAGGGAGAGAGACAGTTTAAGAGGGAGACAGGTTGAGAGAGAGAGATAGGTGAAGCGGGAGACAGGTTGGGAGAGAGACAGTTAAAGAGGGAGACAGGTTGAGAGAGAGAGACAGGTTGGGAGAGAGACAGGTGAAGCGGGAGACAGGTTGGGAGAGAGACAGTTAAAGAGGGAGACGGGTTGAGAGAGAGACAGGTTGGGAGATAGAGACAGTTGAAGAGGAAGACAGGTTGGGAGAGAGAGACAGTTGAAGAGGAAGACGGGTTGAGAGAGAGAGACAGTTAAAGAGGGAGACGGGTTGAGAGAGAGACAGGTTGGGAGAGAGACAGGTGAAGCGCTAGACAGGTTGGGAGAGAGACAGTTAAAGAGGGAGACAGATTGGGAGAGAGACAGTTAAAGAGGGAGACAGGTTGGGAGATAGACAGGTTGGGAGAGAGAGACAGTTAAAGAGGGAGACAGATTGGGAGAGAGACAGTTGAAGGGGGAGACAGATTGGGAGAGAGACAGTTGAAGGGGGAGACAGGTTGGGAGAGAGACAGTTGAAGGGGGAGACAGATTGGGAGAGAGACAGTTGAAGGGGGAGACAGATTGGGAGATAGACAGTTGAAGAGGAAGACAGGTTGAGAGAGAGAGACAGTTAAAGAGGGAGACAGATTGGGAGAGAGACAGTTGAAGGGGGAGACAGGTTGGGAGAGAGACAGTTAAAGAGGGAGACAGATTGGGAGAGAGACAGTTAAAGAGGGAGACAGGTTGGGAGATAGACAGTTGAAGAGGAAGACAGGTTGGGAGAGAGAGACAGTTGAAGAGGAAGACGGGTTGAGAGAGAGAGACAGTTAAAGAGAGAGACAGGTAGGGAGGGAGACAGTTTAAGAGGGAGACAGGTTGAGAGAGAGATAGGTGAAGCGGGAGACAGGTTGGGAGAGAGACAGTTAAAGAGGGAGACAGGTTGAGAGAGAGAGACAGGTTGGGAGAGAGACAGGTGAAGCGGGAGACAGGTTGGGAGAGAGACAGTTAAAGAGGGAGACGGGTTGAGAGAGAGACAGGTTGGGAGATAGAGACAGTTGAAGAGGAAGACAGGTTGGGAGAGAGAGACAGTTGAAGAGGAAGACGGGTTGAGAGAGAGAGACAGTTAAAGAGGGAGACGGGTTGAGAGAGAGACAGGTTGGGAGAGAGACAGGTGAAGCGCTAGACAGGTTGGGAGAGAGACAGTTAAAGAGGGAGACAGATTGGGAGAGAGACAGTTAAAGAGGGAGACAGGTTGGGAGATAGACAGGTTGGGAGAGAGAGACAGTTAAAGAGGGAGACAGATTGGGAGAGAGACAGTTGAAGGGGGAGACAGATTGGGAGAGAGACAGTTGAAGGGGGAGACAGGTTGGGAGAGAGACAGTTGAAGGGGGAGACAGATTGGGAGAGAGACAGTTGAAGGGGGAGACAGATTGGGAGATAGACAGTTGAAGAGGAAGACAGGTTGAGAGAGAGAGACAGTTAAAGAGGGAGACAGATTGGGAGAGAGACAGTTGAAGGGGGAGACAGGTTGGGAGAGAGACAGTTAAAGAGGGAGACAGATTGGGAGAGAGACAGTTAAAGAGGGAGACAGGTTGGGAGATAGACAGTTGAAGAGGAAGACAGGTTGGGAGAGAGAGACAGTTGAAGAGGAAGACGGGTTGAGAGAGAGAGACAGTTAAAGAGAGAGACAGGTAGGGAGAGAGACAGTTTAAGAGGGAGACAGGTTGAGAGAGAGATAGGTGAAGCGGGAGACAGGTTGGGAGAGAGACAGTTAAAGAGGGAGACAGGTTGAGAGAGAGAGACAG